>NW_007258429.1:456065-524780 GCF_000164805.1 Carlito syrichta
CCTGTAGTTCCAGCTACTCGGAAGGCTGAGGCGGAAGGATCGCCGGGGCCCAGCTGGTCGAGGCTGCGGTGGGCGGGAGCGGCCACTGCACTCCAGTCTGGGCGACAGAGTGAGACTCCAACTCAAAAAAAATCAAAATCAAAATAAATAAAATAAAATAAAACCACACTGAGATACCTCCTAACTCCAGTCAGGATGGCCATCATCAATAACTCAAAAAACAACAGATGCTGGGGAAAAGGGAACACTTCAACACTGTTATTGAAAGTGTAAATTAGTACAACTTCTGTGGAAAACAGTGTGTGGCAGTTCCTAAAAGATCTAAAATTCGACCTTCCATATGACTCCACAATCCTCCTTCTGGGAATATACCCGGAGGAACTCAAATCACTCTCGGAAAAGATGTCTGCACAGGCATGTTTACTGTAGCATTGCTCACAATAGCAAAAACATGGAACCAACCACGCTGCCTAGGGAAAGTGGACTGACTTAAAAAAAAAAAAAATGTGGTCTGCTCAGTGGCTCAGCTTGTAAACCCAGAGCTGAGTGAATTGCCTGAGCTAACTGGTTCGAGATCAGCCCAGGCAACTTGGTGAGATCTCGTCTCTACAATAAATAAAAAAATTAGCCGGGTGTGGTAGCAGGCACCTGTACTTCCAGCTACTTGGAAGGCTGAGGTCCAAGGATTGCTAGAATCCAGCAGGTTGATGCTGGGGTGGTCGTGAGCGTACCACTGCACCCCAGCCTGGGCGATGGAGTGAGACTCCAACTCAAAAAAAAAAAAAAAAAAAGTAGTACATATACACGATGGAATATTACAGAGTCATAAAGGACAAAATTACTTCGCAGCAATTTGGAAGGATTTAGAGCCTATAATAACCAGTGATTTATAACAGAAACAAAGCACTAAGTACCACATGTTCCCACTCATAAGGGGACCCTGAAGAATTATAATGCTATAAGAAAGAGTTTGGCAGTAGTGGGAAACTGCCGGAGGTAGGGAGCACCTTTCATCAATAAGGGTACCTGATCTCAAACCAGGTGAAATGGGGACTAAAGTGAGGTCCATACTTTACCTGTACAATGTCCATTTGTATACTTAACCCTGGAATTGTATACCATATCTTTAAAATCGAAAAAAAAAAAAAAGTAAAGATCAGTAACAACTAGAAAAATGACTAGGGAACTAACGTTTATTAATGCTGGTATCCATGAACCATGTGTGGTGCTAGGTGCTTTACATGTTTTGTCCATCACATTTACTCCTCAGAGAGACTCATTTGACACGTGAGGAAAGCAAAACTCGGAATTGTTAAAGTTCCCCTCTGCCCACCTCCTCCCTGTGTGCGTGTGTGTGTGTGTGTGCGCGTGCCTGTGCACGTATGTGCATGCTCTTCAACTTCAACATGGTAAATAGATGGAAATTGAAATTTAACATGTGTTCTTCATGTATGAGGTGGCTTTATTCTTTTTTTTCTTGCTTAAGAATCATGTGATAGAACTCAACATATTATTTTCCACTGGATTTTTCCAGTGACTAAGATTATTTAAATGAAAAGATATGTCAGTGTTCTGAGAACTAACACATAATTAATTTTATTTGATCCTCATTGTTTTAAAGATAATGAAATTGAGGTCCAGAGTAACTATCCACTTTTCCATAATTCACTCGAATGAATGACATTGGTGGACACTTGGACCAAAGTCTCTTGTATTCAGTGCTCTTTTTTATTTTATCTTTTTTTTTGAGTTGGAGTCTCACTGTGTCACCCAGACTGGAGTGCAGTGGCCGCTCCCGGCCACCGCAGCCTTGACCTGCTGGGCTCCGGCAATCCTTCCGCCTCAGCCTTCCAAGTAGCTGGAACTACAGGTGCGCGCTACCATGCCTGGCTAATTTTTTTATTTATTGTAGAGACGAGGTCTCGCCTGCTCAGGCGGGTCTCGAACCCACGGACTCAGGCAATCCACTCACCTCGGCCTCCCAAAGGCACAGGATTACAGGCTGAGCCACCGAGCCCGACTTCAATGCTCTTTCTAATACCCCACTCACCTCTTCTCTTGTCTGTCAAAACCTTATCATTAAAACACATCTATATGTCATAAGTACCTCACTCCTAGGCACATACAATTATGACGTGGTGCTTCTGATTATTACTTAAGCAAATGGTGACATTCTACATGTTGTAGGGATACTACAATATATTTAGTTGAGAGTGGGGTCAGAGGGCATTACGCCGGAGCAAGGCATATCTATGTGACTTGGGTAACTAGACTCTTCATGTTTCTGCTTTTCATAAGGAAAATACCAGGACCTCATAGAGTGAGATATGCTCATCCTCCGTCTACCTTACAATTGCCTAGCTATGGGTACTCTAAAGCAAACAACCCATAATCTTGTGGTTTTTATGTGTGTAACTCAAGGAAACGGATGATGAAAAGACACCTTGTACTGGTATGCTGTAGGAGAAGGCAATGTGGAGTGTGGAGCAAATTGTCCGAAGCAGGATAAAAGGGAAGACAGGGAGATCTAGCCAAGAAGTAGCCCAAGTGTGATGGGAATTGGAGCAGCTCCCAAGGCAGACCTTCAAACAGAATTTCTCATTTAAAGTTATCAAGCAATTTAAATTTAGCTTATCTGATAAGGCTTTATAATCTCTGGTGTATTTCTGTACATTTGTGGAATCCTTGTCCTTGAAAAATATGGTTCAATGTTAATGCCTTAATGGGAGAGGTTGTACTAAGACTGATACTCACATTACAAACTTCAGATTCATGGGTAAAAATTTTTAGCACGGCCTGACAATACAGGTTTCAAATAATAATGCACACATTTATCCATACAATAAAAGGAAGTCAGATACTTAGGTCCCATTTAATTTTAGTAGGAAATAAATGTAAAAAATCCACCTGAAAGCACAAAATAATTACTTCTATTACTGTTAAATCATAAGAAAACCTTCTAATGGAATACCTTTGAAAATTAGTGAATTTGGCTTCCATTAAATGTCCAGAGTAAACCGGGCTCCATGGCTCAGTCTATGATCCAGTGCTTTGGGAGACTGAGGTGAGTGGATTGCCTGAACCCGCGGGTTCGAGACCGCCTGGGCAACTTGGCGAGACTTCATCTCTACAATTAAAAAAAAAAAAAAAAATTGCCAAGCGTGGTAGCGTGCGCCTGTAGTTCCAGCTACTTGGAAGGCTGAGGCAGAAGGATCGCTGGAGCCCAGAGGGTCGACGCTGGGGTGGCCGCGAGTGCGCCTCTGCACTCCAGTCTGGGTGACAGTGAGACTCCAGCTCAAAAAAGCAAAAAAACAAAACCAAAATGTCTAGAGTAAGAAAGATAATAAATACACATGCACACATATAGAAAAGTCATTGAGGGTAGAATGTTCCAGGATCAAGAAGGTAGGAGTGCATAACATCATTAAGGGTACCTGATCCTAAATCAGGGGAATTGAGGGCCATTGAGGCTCAAACTTCAGTTGTACGTTGACCACGTATGTACTTAATCCTGAACTGTATTCCACATTTTAAAAATAAAATAAAGAGGAGGGAAAAAATAAAAACACAGGTGGGTTTAAAGTTTTTAAAATAGGAAAAGAAAGGCTACACAAATTTTTTTTGTGTGTTCTATATTCAATCACTCTGCTATACTATCTCAGAGAGTCATTTGAAATAAAAATTTTGGTAATAATTTACAAAAAAATTGTTTTCTGGTCAGACATGCTGTGAGGTGTTAGAATATTTTTCACTAAAGTGTGATCTGAAGCCTGCTTTCTTCAGAGTATAAGAAAGTAATGTTCATTTTAGTCCAATTTTGTTATACTATATCTGAGCCATTTTGCATGTATATATGCATACATGTATATATTTTGACATAATGTTAGACTTTTAAAACACTCGCAAAAGAATATAGAGAGTTCCATTTGCCCTCCACTCAGCTTCCCCTTATGGCCATAGAATATTTATCAAAACTAAAAAATTTAACTATTATACAATATTAAATTGACATATATACATTTTTCAGATTTCATCAATTTTTTTCACTAATGACCTTTATTCCGTTCCAGGATCCTTCCCAAGATCCCACATTGAAATTCATTTTCATGTTTTCTTTCACATCCTTGATGTTTTCAGAGTGCTGGTCAACTTACTTTGTAGAATGTATATAATGACACATCATTTTGGCAGATGAGAAAGTGGACATCTGTGGGGGGGCATTTGTTTTGTGTGCTGCACAAACTGTTTGCTAGAGAATATCCTGTGCTTACCTACTAATTTTGCCCACCAAATTTTCACTCACTCTTGACTTTCCATCAGAGTCTCTGGCCTATAGTATTTATTACAGCAATTATCTAATGGTGATTTTTTTTTAACTTCTGTTATTCTTCTTACTGTTGATCGCTTTGCTCCAAATTTGGTCATTGGAATTTCTTTTAGGTTGGTCCCTATACCTTTTCAATATGTCTCCACTCTTTGAGCTTCCCCCTTTTATTTCTTGTATGCATTTTTTTACTTTTTTACACTGCACCGTGATCTAGGTATAATTGTCCTTTTAAAAGAATTGCAATAACTTTTTGTACTGTGAAATGAGTATGAAGTGATGTCTAAGTAATAAAATATGAAAGTTCTTACTACATAATCAGATAATAAAGTTAAAAAATATAACCTATAATTATCTTATAAAAACAAATAGATTAATATTCTGGATAGATCTTGCATACATACACACTGTGAACAACCTAGTTGGCCAACAATAGGGGACTGTCTAAATTACAGTATTTGATGCAGGCAGAATTTAAACTATAATGCAGGTTCATATTTACAAAGGAGGAAGAATATTCATAATAAACTGCTTGGTGAAGAATAGCAAGCTTTAGAATTCTCTCATAATTGTCTAGCATAGTGACTGGGGCATAGCAAATGCTAAAAACAGAATCGCACCTTTTCGCTGTGAAATAAACCCAGCATTGAAAAAATTAGAATGAAAATTAGAGTGTAAATGAAGAAAGTTTATTTTGAAATTTGAGTCATAAGTCAAAATAGCCTAATGATCAGTTCAAATATTATTATACATCAATTCAAATATTGAATGAGAATCCTGTGATGTTTCTTATTATGTTAAGAAACAACTTTTTCTTCGAAAAACTTATACCACTGAAAGTGGTATAACAGTTTCATAACAATAGGATAGTGCTAAAATTTTGTTATTGTTTGTATATGTAAATGGATAAGTTATATCATTTTGGACATAATTTGTTGGTTTTCAATTATAAGCGTATACAAAAAGCAAGAGATTATATCAAAGAAACCAAAAAAAAAAAAAAAAGAATTCTGTCATATTGTGAGTTATTTTTTAAAATCATAGGAAAAATGTCTGGAGAGTCATGCATCAAAGCAATGCTCCTAGGCAATGACTAGTAAAATTTAAGTGATTTTTACAACTATATGATAATTTAAATAAAAATGTGACTGTCACTAGATTGTTTTTAGAGTGACAGGATTTACGTTAATCTTCTAAGTCTAAATAGAACTTCCCATAAGCTACCATCATACCATCATTGTCAGTATAATAAAGTGGTATTCAAAAATTTTCTTTTGCAGGAGTCATGGTCTTAATATCAGATAAAACAACCTTTAAGCAAAAACAAAACAAGCAAAACAAAAACCGAAAAGAATCTTCTTCTGGGGGCAAAAAACTGAAACAAATGAAAACACAAAGGAACTTTTAAGAAAAATTATATGACTTTTGTTTATGTAATACCAAGAGGGATACTCGGTAAAAAGGAAGGAAGATGACTATGATTTTTCAGATGCTAGGGTTGTAGATACTATGTTTTCAACACTCTAAATACTCTCAGTACTCACCAATTTGATCTTGGTAATAAAGAAGAATAAGTCTTTGGACCAGGTTCTCTATGTCCTTTTGTATTATTTATTCAAATATAAATACAATCACACAATCTCCTCATGCTCTACAGCCTGGCCTTCTTTTTGAAGCCTTCACAGAAAGCCAATAATGAATTGTAACTAATTGTCACCAGGCTGAGTTTTGAGAGTCAACAGCCAGGGTCAGAAGACAGAACCATTTTTTTTTTTTTTTTTTTTTGCTTTCCTGGGATGCCAGATACTTCCTTCAGTGGTGAATTTGTTTCCTTTGTCTAGCAATTCTTCCTCTCTTAGAAAGTGCCAATGAGCAGTGAGTTAGGGGAGGCCTCACATGATTCTGCTAAACATTTGATTCAGTGCAGATTGTGTGAGAGATGTGTTTCTCGTTATTAAGAGATCTATCCTTTAAACATGCCAGGATTAAAATTTATCATGCAGTTAGTCTAGATCTATGGATTAGCTGCAACCTAAGAAAGAAATAAACTGGTGCTAAACTGTTAAGAAAGATAAATTGTTCCTTGATTTCACTAAAGCACATTTATTGATCTTGCCAGATTTTTCCTTCCTTTTTTTGAGTAGGTATTTTAATTTGATGCCAGTTCACAAGGAAACTTTTCCAGGGATGCTCTGCATTGAAAATATGTCATTATACTCTGTCTCACTTCAAACCTGACACAGAATTAGAAAACAGAAAAAAAACTGAAGTGCATTTTCCTTATTTTTTTGTTTGTATTACTGAGTAAGGATAATTAATCTGAAGAATATCTTATCAGTATCATTCACTTATTCTCATATTTGAAAAGATTACGGTGCAGTTGTAAAGTTCAGTGGTGTTCCTCAGAAATTTATCCTGTGGAATACTTTCAAGATTTCAGTTAGGCATTTTCTCCTCACATTATAGTAGTACAGAAGTTTTTAATGGTGAGTTATCATCCAATCTCACAAAATAAGAAAATTCTGGTTAGTCTACATACAGACTATTTACAAAATCAAGTATATATTTGATCTTCAATAACTGGAAAGTGTTGCTGTTTCAAAATGAAAATGTCACCTTAAAAAAATACTATAATTTTCAAGCATCTGTGTTCAAAACTCCCATGCATTTGTTCTTTGTATTCTGTTATCTAATTATCACATCAAACTCAAATAATAAATCCTGATGGGACAGCCTTCTCTAAGTGGACCTTATTCCTACTGTTGTCTTCTCTCCCTCATTCTCTCTCTCTTTTTCTTTCTCTCTCTCTCTCTCTATATAAATATATATGTATATATATATACATTAAATTATTGATCTTAACAACATTTTTGTAAAATGCTACATGGAATAATAATTTATAAATAGTAAAGGCTTTATTGAACAAAATTCATATTACAGGACCATGTACACATTATTGTACAAAAATTTAAGAAAATCATATAACCCCATAAAATAAGATATATACATACATATTTTTATACACACATTGTATATAGAGAGAATTTTGATATTTACTCACAGTTCTTCCTCATTAAAGAAATTGCAATAATTTTTAGCAAATATAACTTAGATACGGGTTTTGTATCCCTAAGTTTCTCCTTCATTTTATTCATGTTCTTTAGACTTTCTGTCTTTTCCATGGCATTCTTCTTGATAGGATGCTACTCTGGCAAAGACTTACTCTTGTTTTAAAACTTCCATCATCTTTTGCTTCTCTGCATTGCAGTTATCACATAAAGTTCACCTTAGATACTATCATTATAAATAATGTTTTGTGCACTTGCCTTTCCATGCAGGTGCTTAAAGTCAGCACCTATATGGATCACTAGTTGGAATATTTATTAATTATAAGACTTTTTATTGAGTTCCTCCATGTCCCAGGCACCATTCTCAGTACTGAAGATAAATCAGTAAACAAAAATCCCCAAGATTTGCATATTCTAGTGAGAAAGATGGAGCAATAACAAGGAATTCCATGTAGTGATAGGTCCTAGGGAGAAAGTAAAATAATGCAATAGAATGACAGGCTAAGCATAAAACAAGGAGTGGGGGAACCACATGCCAGATAGTCTGAGACCTGCTGATGATGATAAGAAGCATTTTGGAGGGAAAAGCAAGTGCAAAGTCCCTGAGGTGGAAAGGAGAGAAGGACAGGGTAGCTAGAGGGTAATGAATACATGAAAGAAAAACGTTGAAATCAGGCAGAACATAGTACAGATTCTGTTGGCAGCTTCACTGTGATAAAGAGTTAGGATTTGATTGTAAGCATAGTGAGACGAGTTTTAAGTAAGGCAGTGACATAATCTGGCATATATTTGTAAAGAACCATTGTACAGTGAGAAGCAGTTAGGAGACTGTTATGGTAGTTTAGGAGATAATTCAAAGATGTAGAATGAACTAGCATATATTTGAAAGTAAAACCATTAAAACATGCTAAGTAATCAACCAGCAATTATAAACTAGAAGAAGAGTCAAAGACTCTTTTATTTTTATTTTTTCTTCTGAGCAAATGGGTGCCAAGACAGAGAATGTCAAGCCATGTCGGTGTCCTTCTCCAGGTAGCTTTTTCACATAATCTTGCCACAATTTATAGTTCTTATGCAAGACTGAAGAAAGCACATATTCAATTAATTTGTGCAGGGAGAAATATTTTTTTGTAGTAGGTTAGAAATTTTAAATATCTAAATAAAGGAAAACACTCCATGAAAAAGAATAAAAAAAGGAGTAGCATTATATTATTTTATTGAATCACGATTACAAATCCTGCTCCAAGCTACCCATAATATAGCAGCTCAAAAGTTGTTTCTGTTTAAAGATATAAAGTCCTATATCAGATAAGCTCTTAGGATTATTTTCTTCATTGCAGTTTAAAGTCTTACTATTTAAATGATGGCATCCCATGTATGCAAATGATGGTATCACACAAAACGACCAAGTGTAAGACTATCTAAATTCAACTTTTAGTGCCATCATTATAGCTGTTTAACCTGGGGCAAGATAATTAATTCTCTTTCACTTCCATCAACTGTAAAATGTTATCTATCTCACAGGCTTATTCTGAAGATTGAATAAGTGCACACTTATTCATGTGAAGGGTTTAGTATTTTGCATACATCAGGAACGCATCAGGCATTTGCTGCTATTATTGTTTGTATGTCATTATCTGTTTTGATTTGGGACTGTCTGGACATCTAGGCAATACTGGCTAGCCCTGCTCATGTCATAAAGTATAATGGGACAGGCTCTTATTTTCATATATCTATTTACATTCTCATATATTCGTATCTATTCACACACTTGCAAGCATCATCACAGGGAATGGCAACTTACTCAGCTTTGAATATTGACTCTCACAATATAACATATAATGATTCAGTTTAGGAAGGGAGGAAAAGTCACATATAAAATTTTCTAAATTTAGTGAAAAAAATGGTTTAAAAGGCATTCGTATTTATATCCTTTGTCAAACATTCTGAGTGAGAATAGAGTGATTATATCCATATCATATCAGCATTACAAAATTATATGTGGCAATGTATATAATGCATTAATCCCAATGTCTGGACACACAGAAAGAACTTATTAAATATCATGTTTTGTTATTGTTGTAATGGAAAATGCATAGCCATTGCTAAAAGTAAGTCTAAGTTTTGGCTTTACTACCAACTATGCCTTGAAGAAATTTGATCATGTATAAAACCTTGCCTGGAGTGTTGTTTATTTCTCTTCACAAATGAGGATTTCTGGAGTAATAGTGCTATATTATCACAAAAATAAATTATACTTAACTACATATGTTTTTGAAACTTCATGGTGAAAAATAAACTAAGATAGTCTAAAATAAATAGAGAATTAGTAACTGAAAAATTGGGATTTGTCTACGTTCAGTTTTTTTAATGGCAATTCATGAGGCAATTCAGTAAATTAAAGCTCTGGTAAGTCCTGTGGTAAATAAACTTTACACTAAACTTGTCTAACACAGCTTTCCCCCAACTGTTTGTCAAATACCATATTTGACATCCTTTATTTCAAAGACCTCTATTGATAATCTGAAGCATTACTACTTCAAGGAATGAAGTTTAGGAAATACAAGTCTAGATCATTTATTGTTAACATCAATTTGACAATCCAATAAAGAGTAACATAAATAGACAACTCTTGAAAGAGAATGATTAAGCCAATCTATGGATGTCTGAGTCATGTCTATCTTCGACTCTTTTTTTTCTTTAATTTTAATTAGGATTCATATGGGAATTTTTAGGTCATAGTTTTGTGGTAAAATTATTATTAAAATGTGTGACAAAAGATAAAAATCTATTTAATGTTCAGAGTTAAACAGATACTATTGAATTACTGTCCATTTCTGATGATTGAAGAAGCCTCACCCTTCCATGGGAGGTCATAGGTCTGCTCAATTTTGCCGCTGAAACATTTCAAATTAAGTTGTCTCATATGAATCTGTCAAATTAGACTTGTAAGTCCTTGGGATAAGAATCTGTATGCTCAAGTTATTTTATATGTACTTTCTGGATCTTAT
Organism: Carlito syrichta; assembly: GCF_000164805.1. NCBI lineage: Eukaryota > Metazoa > Chordata > Mammalia > Primates > Tarsiidae > Carlito > Carlito syrichta. The sequence continues at coordinate 466,469 of NW_007258429.1, forward strand.
TCTATTGCCAACACATGTAGAAGAAAGTTCTCTTTGGTACATTTAGCTGAAAACAGAGGCTAAAAGGACAACAGGACTCAGTCCACCAATATATTTCTATTTTCACATATATGAACAAAGATCTTATGAACAACCTAATATTTTCTGTGTCCTTCTGAAATGAAAAAAAAAATGCGTGTCACACATAAAAAACTTGAAGACAAATAAATTGTTAAATATGAATACTATGAAAATTACTTTTTCAATCCTGATATCACTAATGCATACAATGTCGTTTAAATAAGTCACATTCTAAATACAGATTTTTGAAGGACAACATTTTGGAAACTAGTCTGATATAATCATCTTTATTTTATTTGTTGGAGGACCTAAGTAAATGAAGATAAGAGTTGTGAAGACTAATAATTATTTCAGAGGTTGATAGTAAATCAGCACCCAGGTATTAGTATAACTTTCTTCCTTGTTTCCATATTTACTGAGTACCTACCATGTGCCAGGAACTATAGCATGTATTGGGACACAAAGATGAAGAGAAATGACTTATTCTCCATGCTCTCGGGATGCTGCCTGGAGAACACTGGAAGTTTTAGACGAAGGCATTTGAGGGAAAATATTAATTTAGATAATTATTAAATGATCACAAGCAAAGTGAATAACGTTTCATTAAAATCATTTTGGTACGATTAGACAAGGAAACCTTAGAACCAGCAGAGTTGCCCTTCCGAGACACAGAGACCCTGCTTCATTCTACCCGGGTTCTTGGTTAGGATTATCTCCTGGAAACACTAAGTATTGATTAAGAAAGCAAATGATACACCATCTCATTAAAATTTTTGAAGAAACAACTCTTTGATTTGCAACACTAAAGGCCTAGAAAAAAATAGAGAGGATAAGAGAACTAAAATAATTTAAAATCATATTGAAAAATATTTCTACCTTACAAAATGACCAAGATGACAACTGCCAGTGTTGAAGTAAGTGGCCTGATATTTTAATGGAGTTATTCCCGAAAGCTTTATAAAACCCAACTCAGGACTGAGAAGGCATTTAGAAAGCTATTCGCTAAGGGAAATTAGAGATTCTAGATTCAGGACGTCAGGGAATTGAAGTGGTGTGGGGCTGATGCTGCTATTTACATTGTTATTCCATGAAAATGGAATAAAGCTGTAGACCTGAATTAGAAGCACACTGAGAAAAATGAAATCATCTCTTTGTTATTCAGAGCAGACAAAGCATTTTTTGCTATTTAAGTATCTCATCTATTTGTGCAGGAAACTAATGCATGTGCTAATGCAAAAATGTGTTGAAGCTTCACAAAGCATAGTCTGAAATATGGTCAGTGCAACAATGATCAGTTATTGCTAAATTTTTGCATGTGTTTGAAAATTAAATCATGGTGAACATATCTGAAATTAGCATATGCATCCATGATTATCATTTTTTCAAATTAATTTTAAGCCACTCCTCAATAAAGAGAGCATAAGGTAAACATATCTTTTAAAAGATAGTGAAAGTTTTAGTAAAAGTCTGAAAGGAATCATGATATAAAAAAGTCATTTTGATGGTCAAAAAACCCACAAGATTTGTAGTTACAACACTGCAGGGTAAGATTCTCTTTTCTAGGAGAAAATCATTTGAGATTGGCTTATCAATTCTAGAATAAGTACCTTTGGTTATTCTTGCAATATGACTATTTTTTCTATTGTACTTTCAAATTTGACAAAAATTCAACTGATGCAATTATTCTCCAATATAGAATGTATTTACAGTATTACTTAAACACTGTCCGATAATTTGCTAGTTATCAAAGTTTTATGTTACTGGGACTGTTAACGTTATCCTTTAATTTATTTCAAAAACAAACTACAAACATTACATTTCATAGAACTGGATGATTTGTAGCTTTGTGAAACTCTGTCTTTTGAGTTCTTAGCTTATCAAGGGAAACTGCCAGGGTGGGGGGGGCACACCTCGTCAACAAAGGTACCTGCATAATGAACATTTGTATACCTAACCCTGAATTGTATCCTACATATTTAAAATTAAAAAAATTTACACAGTGCATGCTTTGATCAAGTTCTTACTAACTCTAGACGCTTTGTGTGAGGTGAAAGAAGGCTGAATATCATTCTCAGTTATATGTAGCCATTCTGGACTTTTATATTTATTGTTAAAATAAAGCATTTCACAGGTAGTGATAGGATAACCTAAGGATGGGTGAGATGTGCAGTATATCACCAAGATACATGGGGGATGTAAATTTAGTGTGTGTTGAAACGACTATTCCTTTCTAGTTCTATCTAGTTCTAGTTTGAACTAGACATCTGAATGTGGGGTATATAAATTTTGGTTTGGTTACTCTGGACCCCAGTACCTAAAGATGGAGGTTTTATTATGGTTTCATTAAAACCACCACTGCAATATACAATTGTACTTTATGGAGGCAATACAGTCAGTTACCAAGCCTACCTCTACTGAAAGTATCACTTGAGGAAGAGTGTCTGTACTCTTCTAAAAATGCCCGATTCCCTTAATTCTTAGCTAAGCCAAGATTTTCTTTGTGTTGTGGCAGACATTTTTGATATACATTTTATTTTAAAGATATGGGGTACCATTCAGGATTAGGTATACAAATAGATGTCACCCAGTTAAAGTTTAGGTCTCCCTTTGGCCCCACTTTGCCTAGTTTGAGATCAGGGACTCTTATTAATGTTATCTGCCCTCCCCACAACCCCAGCAGTATTCTGCTACTGTCAACTCCTTTCTTATAGTATTACGGTAGGTAATGTTCAGGGTCCACTTGTGAGTGAGAACATGTGGTACTCAGTTCATTTCTATGATAGATGACTGAGAATGATAGACTCTAAATCCATCCAAGTTGCTGCAAAGTCCATATGTTTGTCTTTCTTCATGGCTGCATAATATTCCATCTTGTATATGTACCACACTTTAAAAATCCAGTACAGTTCTGATGAGCAGCATGGTTGGTTCCATGTTTTTGCTATTGTGAATAATGCTTCAATAAACATGTGTGTACAGGTATCTTTTTGTAGAATGATTTGAATTACTCTGGGTATACTACCAGTAGAGGGATTGCTGAGTCATATGGAAGGTCAGTTTCCAGTCCTTTTAGAAATCACCATACTGTTTTCCATAGAGGTTGAACTAGCTTGCATTCCTACCAGCAGTGCAGAAGCGGTCCGGTCCCTTTTCTCCGCATCCTCTTGGGCATCTGTTGGTTTTGTTTTGTTAATGATGGCCATTCTTACTGGGGTTAGGTGATATCTCAATGTGGTTTTGATTTGCATTTCTCTGATGATAAGTGAGGTTGAGCACTTTTTCATGTGTGTGTTGGCTGTGTGGCATTTTTTAAATGCATTCCTGCAAAGCAAATATTTTTAGCTGCTGTATACTTTTCCCTAGATTTTCCATTATTTTCTGAATAGGTAGCAGTGCACACTATCAGCTGGACCCCACCCATCAGTGAGGATTTGGGCTCTGAAGTATGGGTTAGAGCAGCACCTTTGAGCATAACCTAAAAATTGGCATTCTTGAAAATCATGAGATTTTACTCACAAAACCCTTTACCCACACTTTAATCACCTGGTTTAGCACTTTCTATGACCTATGCAGTGTGGCTTCTGTGGCCTTCATGATAATGTTTGTTTTCTGAAACTTTCTGGAGTCATTACAAACAGCTATCCTCATTCATGGTAACAAGGACAAACATTAAAGATTATTGAAGAATACTAGCCTTGCTAAACCTCTTGTATACTGAGGAGCACATGGCATTATGTTCCTGCTAACCACACTGTGGTGAATGATTCTCCTTTTTCACAACCAGGTTACTGAAAAAATGCCTCCTGGACTTTATGCTTTAGGGGCCACCTCTCTCAAATTCATTCTCTATCAATTTGGCAGAACGCGGCCCATCAAATAGTGTTTGCATCATTCCGTTCCTTTTCAGAAAATCTACTGAGTTCCTGACTGACCCAAAGTCTTCACACATTTTCTAGGACTCTTTTCTTCTCTTTTTCTTTTTTCCTCCTTCTCTCAGGCTGGTCACTTCTAGTCAGAGAGCCCATCTTCATCAGCAAATGCCTCTGCAAGCTGGACTTACGCATTCTGTTGCACTCAATTCATCAGTAATTGTCCATAGCTTATAGTTTTTCACAAACTGGGATGTCTCAGTGAAAACTCTTACATAAATACATGCCTGAAATGCCCAACATTTTCATTTTTTGTGTGTGTGAGAAGCTGACCTTCTCATAGAGATAAGTTGGAAGCAGATAAGAGGTTCCTGGTATGAATACTTCAAGATTCTAGTGGAGGGAGGGTTAGAAATAGGTTTAAAGTTTAGTTATACATGTATCATCCTTAAGTATAAACTGAATTTCATAGTAGTATGAACAAGCAGGACAAATTTTTTTTTTAATTTTCAAGTTCTAAAAAGAAGGGATTACATTTTAGAAATAAAATAGAAAGGAAAATGAACTTCACCTGGAGCAGTGCATCATACTCTCTGGGTCAATGCAACATATTTGTCTATAATATTCCAGGCTTCTAGGGAAACTCCACAGAAAGCATCAACCTCTAGCCAGTTATTTTCCTGAGGAAAGCATTAGCTTAGGATCCGAGTCCTTGATCTGTATTCACTGCACTCACACCTCACCGATAAAAGCCCTTGGATGCTTCTCTGTGTGTTAATCATTGTTGTGTACACAGATACCTGCCACGACACTTCTCACTTTGCAATGTAGTTGTTTGTTGATCTGTCTGTTTCTGACATCATACAGCTGCCTAAAAACTTAAAAAGTAAACACATTCATCATTTTTCTCTTTAGCCTATAAATGTACCATAATTGTACCTTTTCCTTTTCTTTTTTCGCCAACTCCTCTAAATTCACCTCTATGAGAAATGTCCTTAGATCCTTTTCATCTCAAAACATATGGACTACTAGCACTGAAATTTTAAAGCAAAAAACTTAACCTCTTTGTGCCTCAAATATCTCAACTGAAGAATAAGAATAATAAGAGTTCCTAAGGTTCTTATAATTTGAGGTTTTACGTTTAGGTCTTTGATCCATTTAGAGTCGATTTTTGTGTATGGTGATAGGTGGGAGTCTTGTTTTAATCTTCTGCATGTGGTTAGCCAGTTTTCCCAGAACCATTTACTGAATAGGTTCTCCTCTCCCCAGTGCTTGTTGGTGGAGGCTTTGTCAAAGATGAGTTGGTTGAGAAATTGAGGTTTTGCTTCTGGAATCTCTATCCTGTTCCATTCTTCTATATACCTGTTCTTATATCAATACCAGGCTGTTTTGATTACTGTAGCCTTATAGTAAAGCTTAAAGTCTGGGACCATGATGCCTCCTGCTTTTTTGTTCTTTGTGCTGAGGATTGTTTTGGCTGTTTGTAGTTGTTTATGTTTCCATATGAATTCCTGTATTGTCGTCCAGGTCTAAGAAGAATGTTGCTAGGCATTGAGTTAAATCTATAGATTGCAGGGTCATAGGGGAGGTTGATATTTAGAGCTTTTAGGAATCGCCACACGGCTTTCCACAGAGGTTGCACTAGTTTACACTCCCACCAACAGTGTAGAAGTGTTCCCTTTTCGCCACACCCTCTCCAGTAGCTGTTATTTTTTGAGTTGTTGATAATTGCCATTCTGACTGGAGTTACGTGGTATCTCAGTAGGTTTTGATTTGCATCTCCCTGATGATTAGTGAGGTTGAACATTTCTTCATGTGTCTGTTGGCTGCTCAGATGTCTTCTTTTGTGAAGTGTCTGTTCATATCTTTTGTCCATTTTATAATAGGGTTGTCTGTTTTTTTCTTTTCAGCACGTTTGAGTTCCTTGTAGATCCAAGATGTTAAGCCTTTGTCAGATCTGGTAATACTATAAGAAAATGACTGACAGTAGTGGGAAACTATGGAGGGGGGAGGGAGATGGGATTAATGGTAGCAAATATCTGTCTGGGGATGGGGAAACACCTCCTATCAACAGGGTGCCTGAATGAAACATATTTGTATACCTACCCCTTAACTGCACCCCACAATATCATAATAAAAAATATTGTTTAAAAATAAAAAAGTAAAAAATAAATAAAAAATATGTAGATTGCTTTGGGTAGGATGGACATTTTAACAATGTTAATTCTTCCAATCTATGAGCATAGAATATTTTTACATTTGTTTGTGTCATCTCTGATTTCTTCAAACAGTATTTGTAGTTTTTATTGTAAAGGTCTTTGACTTCTCTGCTTAGGAAGATTTCAAGGTATTTCATTTTTTGTATGACTATTATGAATGGGACTGTGTTTTTTATTTGGGTTTCTGTTTGTTTATTGTTGGTGTATAGGAATACAACTGACGTTTGCACATTTATTTTATACCTCAAGACTTTGCCAAAGTCCTTTATCAGTGCAAGGAGGTTTTTGACAGATTCTCTTGGGTTTTCAAGGTATAGAATCATGTCATCTGAAAAGAGGGATAACTTGACTTCTTCTTTTCCTATTTGGATACCGCCGATCTCCTTCTCTTGTCTGATTGCTCTAGCTAGGACTTCCAACTATGTGGAAAAGGAGGGGTGCGAGTGGGCATGCTTGTCTTCTTCTGGTTTTCAGGGGAAATGGTTCCACTTTTTATCTGTTTAGCAGTATGTTGGTTGTGGGTTTTCTCATAGATGACTCTTACTATTTTGAGGTACATTCCATCTATGCCTAGATGTTAGAGAGTTTTTATCAAGAAGGGGTGCTGGATTTTATCAAAAACAATTTGCAAATCTAATGATGCAATCATGTGGTTTTTGTGTTTACATCTGTTGATGTATTTAATTACATTTATGGTCATGCAGATGTTGAGCCATCCCTGCATCCTGGGATGAAGCCTACTTGGCTATGGTGGATGATTTTTGAGACCTACACATAAAACCTCAAACTATAAGAGCCTTAGAAAACAAAGAAAACACCCTTATGGAAATTGGAACTGGCAACCAATTCCTGATCAAAACCCTACGTGCCCATTCCATAAAAGATAACATAGACAAGTGAGACCTCAACAAACTGAGAAGCCTCTGCAAAGCCAAAGAAACTATCAAGAGAGCAGGGAGATAGTCCACAGACTGGGAAAAAACATCCGTCAACTGCATATCTGACAAAGTCCTAACATCTAAGATCCACAAGGAATTCAAACGTGCTGAAAAGAAAAAAACAAACTGCCCCATTAAAAAGTGGGCAAAAGATATGACCATACACTTCTCAAAAGAAGACATATAAGCAGCCAACAGATACATGAAAAAGTGCTCAGCCTCACTAGTCATCAAAGAAATGCAAATTAAAACCACACTGAGATACCACCTAACTCCAGTCACGATGGCCATCATGAATAATTTAAAAAACCACTGACACTGGAGAGGATGTGGCGAAAAGGGAACACTTCTACACTGTAGGTGGGAGTGCAAACAAGTACAGCTTCTGTGGAAAACAGTGTGGCGAGTCCTAAAATATCTAAAAATTGACCTCCCATATGACTCCACAATTCTCCTCCTGGGAATATGCCTGGGGAACTCAAATCCCTCCATGAAAAAGATACCTGCACATGCATCTTTATTGCAGCATCATTTACAACATCAAAAACATGGAACCATCTGTGCTGCCGATTGAAAGAGGACTGGATTAAAAAAATTGTGGTACATATACACAATGGAATATTATGCAGCCATAAAGGAAGACAAAATTATGAACTTTTCAGCAACTTGGATGGACTTAGAGGCTCTAACACTGAATGTACTATCACAGAAACAAAGAACAGAGTCCACAAATTCTCACTTGTGGACCTTGAACAACTATCGTAATACTATAAGAAAGAGATTGGCAGTAGTGGGAAACTGCCAGGGAATGGAGGATCTCACCTCATCAACACGGGTACCTGCATAATGAACATTTGTATACCTAACCCTGATTTGTACCCCACATCTTTAAAATTAAAAATACGAAAAATGAGTTCTTGCTACACAGGGTTGAGAGGTTTAAGTGTGATAATGCACCTAACCTTAGCTGAATCCAAGGGATATGCTACATCTCAGTACATAATAGCTATCATTTGTATTCTACTTCATATCTTTGGCATGCTTCCAATTGGTCCATATTGCCAAATGTCACTTTAGAAAGAAAACAAGTTGTTAAAAGACAATGTCTAAGCCTCCATTTCTTCAGTGGCCATAGTATTTCCTCGTGCCTTACACTCAGATCCATCCACAGTTTGTAAATGGAATGGGTTGCCAAATTTCAAATGGAATACAGAGTAGAGAGGAGGTGACACATGACAGGAAGTTACTGTGTGAATCGAATCAGCCTTCAAATGTGATCAGGGAACTGGGACCATCTCCTAATTTAAGAATATGATCAGAATTTCTTCTGCAGCTGATCATTTAAATTAAACAAACAAGCACAGCTGGAAAAACACATGCAAATTTTGGTATTTCAGTCCGGCAATGTGCAAGCATATCCACAGTAGGGATAATTTGCTGAAGAAGCCTCATTAATGAGCTCTAGCACCAGTTTATTCTGAGCAGTCATGCTACACTCTAATAAAGGCAACACTTCTTTCTGAGTACTTTGTAAGGTCGTGTCTAACGTGCAGTATATTTCCTCATAAAGTATAGTACCAGTCTTTCTGGTCAAGAACTTCTCCCATTACAGATAACTTGTCAAATACACATAGCACCATGTATTTCTCAACACCTCATTCTGAAGGACTTTTAGCTTTAATTATTACAATCCATTCCACATTAGGGTCTGATGTGGAAACATTGGTGGATGGATTAAGTACAACTTATCCATCTCTGAATTGTACTGTTATTAGCTGTCTGTGATTTGATTTAGCTTCCTAAGACATTTGCAAACTTACAGTCTAAAAATAGAATAAGCCAAAGGGAAAACAATTTTAGCTCATCTCCAATACAAGAGAAGGGTAAGATTTTGCAATTTTGCAATGGGAGGCTGGCCAACAGCATACTAAAAGTCATTGTCTTCCAGAAAGGAGGGGCACGTATGTCTAGTCACCCCACAACACTGAAAGAAATGTCTTTGACTATAACTTGATGGGGTACCACTGTGTTCCTTGCAACCAGCGCAACGCATTTTACAAGGGATTTCAAATATTCCTGATCAGGCACTCAGCAGCTCCCATTTCTCATCTAAGTAAACCAGTGTAGCTTCTTGCCTCCCTAGCTCCACAATGCCATTTTCAAGAGACAGGAGCCAGAAATATGCTGCAGCTCTCTCCCTGCAGCTGCGACTCCCAAGCTGGAAGGAGGAAATGTCAGCAATGCAAAAAGCAAAAGAAGAACCAGACCAATGGGTACTGCGGGTGCCTGCTTCATTAGCATGGGCCAGGGTTTATTTTCCAGTGTAGAAAGAAGCTGGCATAAACGCTTGGCAATGTTCTCCAAGCTCTATCAGGGAAAGGAATTGATCATTTGGATAAGAAAAAAAAAGTCTCTCGCTGCCTCACTGTGTCTCTTATGTGTGGTGCTACTGTACTGCCTTAGGAACAAGCATAGTGGGTCTATTTTTAGGGCAAATGTGCCTCTCTATCTTCGCCAACTAAATCTTTCTACATGACTAATTTGCAAGTTGAATTATCTTGGTAAATAGGCTGACTCACTAGCAAATAATCTGCAGAATTTAACTATGCATTAGGCTTCTGTAGTGAATTAGGTCCTTTTGTCTTGCTCAGGATGCTGCAATGAACAGCAGGAGTGCTCTGGTTAATAAAAAAAAAAGAAAGAAAAGAAGAAAAGTTATGGAACGTCTTTCTTTAGAACCATTGGTTATGATGGGGATATATGTATTGCAAGTTATATGGAGAGACATGGATGGCAACGACTTAAGTCAAGTAAGGAGATGAACTACAACTTAGGTGCGTAGTTCATGTGTGTGTGTACATATACATGTTGCGTTATCTCTTAAACAAACTCTTGGAATATTTACACTCACGTAATCATTTATTGCAAAACATGAACAATAGTCAGTATCCAGCATCTACTAGTCATTCAAGAAGCATCGGTGAAATGGATGAATTGCAGTGTTACACTAACGTTTTCTGTTGTCAAGTAGTCCTCCCTGTCTGCTGTCTCCAACTCCTTCTATGCCTGTGGTGACTCAGTAGCAGAAAAACACATAGACTTCATAGATGCAAACAAGCATGTTCTTGGCTTTTGCTTGTTTTTGCTTTCTTTCTTTTTTTTTTTTTTCGAGTTGGAGTCTCACTCTGTCGCCCAGACTGGAGTGCAGTGGCCGTTTCCGGCCACGGCAGCCTCGACCTGCTGGGTTCCAGCGATCCTTCTGCCTCAGCCTTCCAAGTAGCTGGAACTATAGCCGCATGCTATCACACCCAGCTAATTTTTGTTGATTTATTGTAGAGATGAGGTCTCACCAAGTTGCCCAGGCATGTCTCGAACCCACGGGCTCAGGCAATCCACTCACCTCAGCCTCCCAAAGTGCTGGGATTACAGGCTGAGCCACCAAGCCAGGCCTGTTTTGCTTTCATGTCATTTAAAAAACTACCAAATAGTTTGAACCTACAGGTATAATAGTTGACTTTTAAAATATATATTGTATATATATTATATTGTATATTATATATAGTCCAAATATTAATGGTTAAGTATATTAGGGATTATAATTGTAGATACTTGAGTACCTAAGAATGGTCCAGGACAATTATGTACCATGAGAGTTTGTGTGTGTGTGTATGTGTGTGTGTGTGTGTGTGTGTGTGTGTGTGTGTGTGTGTGTATGAATGCACACACTCATGTATGCACATGAGGCAGAAAGGATTAGAAGTATTTGACCAGTGTCAGTTTCCAGAATTGTTGGTACATGATGATAATGAAAAGCAGACTGATTTTTAGCCAATGTTATTTATTTACTTATTTATTATTTTTGGTTTGTAAATTCTTTACAGTGCACCTTTGTATTGCCTGCATCTGGAGGGCACTGTACCTACCACCTCTTTTGCTTATGACAGGATTCTCAGAAGAAACCTGCGGGACCACAGACAGCATGTTACAAAAAAACCCATCACTCCATCTATACCCTGAGGATTCCTTCACTGTCATGTGCAGTGCCCTGGTTCCATCGAGCTCTCATTCGCAATAGCATGTCCCTGAGGATCTCTGGGGAAGAGCTGCCTCCCAGCTGCTGGAGCCTGCTCTTACTGAACATGGGAAGAGATGCATGTTTGGGGTAGACGTTAATGGGAACATGAACATATCTGGCCCTTTATCTAATATCTCAGAAATTTGATTTCCACTACTACCAGGTTCCCCCTGAGGGACTGAGTCTGCGGAACTTCATCTCACATCCTTACTTGCAGCGTGTCCCTTCTCTGTGCCATTTCCTCACTCCTGGAAATATTTTCTAGGACATTGCTTTCTCTTGAAACCTTGTCTTAAGAGGCTGCTTCTTGGGAGAGCAAGAGCAATCTAAGCGACAGGTGAATGTTGTTAAACCCAGATCTGTCAAAACTGAGAATCACTGGAAAATTTTCTATCCCTTTCTACCAGAGAAGAGTGAAAAGATACACTCTTCTAGCTAGTATTGCCAGTAGATGCCATGAAACAAAAAGAAAAGCTAAAATAAACCTCATGGGCTTACTCAGCATGATTCTACAAGTACTGTAGGCTTCCAGAGATTCCCTGGAAAAGAAGAATCAAAATATCAAAAACAATGAGATCTTCCTCTCACTCTAGGGATGCCCTTTGCCCCCAAAATTATGCTTACATGAGGGAAAGATGTGATTCTTTATTCTGGAATCCAAGGTATAATTACATAGACATTTTTCACTTCTCCTAGCTCTGTCCTTTGCCTCCTCTAAAGGTAGAACTAAATTAAAGGGCACAGCTAATAACTGAATCCATGGTAAGTACTGATTCTATTTGAGGTCTGCATATAGATGGTCTAACAAATATTCTCTACCTTCAGTGTATCACAGCATAGTAGGAGTGACAGATCTGTGTACAGTGACTGTGAAGTAAGGAAGAAAATACATGCCACCGCAAAGAGAATGATACATACAAGTTTATGGGAGCCAAAAAGGTGAGATCGACGATCTCTGAATTCAGTGGTCAGGCACAGTAGCATGGCCAAGAAGGCTCTTGATGAGATTCTTTCTGATGATAGATTTGGTCAAATAGAATCAGAACAGAAGTCTTGCAAATGGAGAACATGACAGAGAACAGACTGTGATAAGCAGACCAGAGTAGTGGGTAGGGAAGGCAAATTGGAGAGTGGAGATAGAATGGGCCCATGATGCAGGTAGCATGGAGCCAGACAAGAGCAGGAGCTGGGAGATGTGCACTTGTAGGAAGGTAATAAGAACCCGCTGGCTGGATTTCACTGTGACTGAAATTCCACTGACCAACTGAGAGTGTTCAAACTGCGAATTTGCATAGAAGTGCAGTTTCCACATAACTGTCATTTTTCTTAAAGTAAGTCATTTCTGAAGCATTTTGACTCACAGCTGGCATTGATAGTGGGAAGGTAAGATGGAGGAAGTTACCACTTTCTTAGGCCGGAGTAAGAAAGTGAACAAGAAGTAAGGAGAATCTAAAATCAACTTTGCCCACTTGAAACTTTGAAAGTTTCACCCAAGCATTTGTAATAGCCCCAAACTGTAAGTGAACAACAAAACAAAATCTATGAATAAAACACTCTTCCTCAGAATAAGAAATTTAATTATTTAATTTAAATTAGTGGCATCATAAACGACTGAAATTTCATAAAAAATTATAACTCAAAGTGACATCACAATAGTTTAGTAGCTAATCTAGACAGAAGAAATTTAAACTTGCATGGTCTCAACCTCTTAAAATCATTTGATAATGTCATTTTTTTAAGTAAAAAAATAAATAAAGCAAGGCATTTTTCAGACATATTGAAGGACAGATTAGGAAAATTAAAGGTTCATCTAATTTTGACTATAAAAATAAGTATATAAATAAGTATTTTGTCAATAAACATATACTAAGCACCTGTAAGTACTAATGCTACACTGTTAAACCACACAGACTCCCTTTCCTTATGTAACAGTTTTATGAAAATCAGGTTAATAATGGGTACAAAAAATATATGACAGCTAGCAGAGTCACAAAATGTATAACTGGTAGATAAACTATAGAAGTGCACATATGCTGTTATGCCAGAAGGTAGAATAGAAACCATACCTGAAACGTATTAATTAGACCCAACATCATGAGCGCAGAGCTGAGAATGACTAGAAACAACTGCCACAATATATCTTGGGACAGAATCACAGTGTCAAATGCAGACATTCTGTGTAATAGAACACATATTTTCCTATTTGATTTCAGAAAACAGATAATCCAGTCAAATATATTGAGTTAAAGTTCTACTTAGGGGGGAAAAAAAAAGCTCACTGCAGTCTAGTGCAGGAAAGATAAACTGACCTATGGTATAGAAGTTGTTGAGAATTAAGCAAGCACTAATCATGTGATTTATCATAGGTTGGGATCCATTTGTAATCGTATAATTAATAATAAAGATAATGGAGAACTTCTTTTGAGTTCTTATTTTTTGATGAGCAGTCTGTTAAGGGATGTATAAACATTCACTTATTCACTCCTCAATTCATTGAATGTTTGTGTTTATTGAGTATCTATTTAGTGCCAAGCACTGTCCCAGATGTTGCAGACATCATGGAGGATAAACAGCAAAAGTTCCTGTTCATGTGGCGCTTACTTTCTAGAGGTGGAAAGACAGCAACAAATACTTAAAGGAAGAAGAATGTAGCACACCATTCCAGTAAAAAGTGCACAGAAAGTAAAAATCAAGCCGGAGAAGAGGACAATGAGTCAATCTTTTAGATAAGTTGACCAAGAAAGGCTTCTTTGATGAAGGGAAGAAGGATCTAAATGAGAAATAAGGCAGGCAGCTGTCTAGAGGCTCAGTATTTTTAGCAGAGGGAGCAAGAAGGGAGCAGCCAGGAATGAGGACCGTACTTGACATGATAAGAGACTCACGGTGCTCAGGGGTCATGTGAGCAGGAAACATGACTGGAGATGAAGTCAGTAGTGGTACATATACATGTGCATATGTGGTACATATACACGGAGTAGAGTATTAACAAACGTGTCCTCACAGTGGTTCTACCTGGTAGGTATAATTATATCCCTCATTTTCTACATGGGCAAGCAAAAGCTTAAGGACATTTGAAAAGTAAGGCACAGCGAATGACATGCAAGATGCCTAAGTCCAGAGCAGGTACCCTAGCCCCCCTATTCACTACCTTCTTGCAGACACCACATCTGTTATTCAGTATTCCCCACTTATCTGTAATTTACTTTCCAAGATTCCAGTTATCCACCATCAACTGCATTCTGAAAATATTAACTGGAAAATTCCATAACTAACACCTCCTAAGTCTTAAATTCCATGCCTTTCTTAGTAGCGAGATGGAATCCTGTACCATGCCATTAAGTCCCACAGGGGACAAGAATCATCCCCTTGTCCAGAGTATCCATGATGTCTACACCACCCACCCACTAGTCACTTAGCCATCTCGGTCAGGTAGACTGTCTAAGTATCAAATCATCTGCGCTTAAGTAACCCTTATTTTATGTAACAATGGCCTCAAAGTGCAAGAGTAGCTAAGCTGGCATTTCAAGTATGCCAAAGGGAAGTCATAAAGGGTTTCCTTCAAGTGAAAAAGTGAAAGCTCTCAACTTAAATAAAAAAAGAGGTAGACCTAGATCACAAAGATCTAGGTAAGAACGAATCTTCTCTAGGTGAAATTGTGAAGAAAGAAAAAGAAAATTGTGCTGGTTTTGCTACCACACTTCAAACTGCAAAAGTTAATGGCCACAGTGCATGAAAAGTTCTTAGTTAAGATGGAAAAGCCATTAGATGTGAGAATGAATGACAAACAGAAAAGCTTTCCAATGGATGGCAACTGGGTTCCATGCTAGCAGAGGTTTCAGGTATCCACGGGGAGTCTTGGAATGTATCCCTCGGATAAGGGAGAATTACTATACAGCACAAGGAGAACTCTAGCTTCAAAATACATAAAATGATAATGGTGCTAAATGGCTTGTAAAATTGGAAAGAATTATATTTCTATGTATACATATCACTCTAATATAACATATTTACTATACAAGTATTCATTGTTCTGCGTTTCACCATTGCATGATTAAGTCCACAATTTATTGTATGTATGTTGTATTTTACTTTTAGGATAAGTGCAACTACTGAAGTTGAAAATCACACCTAGTCTGATATAATTATATTTAAATTGTAACAAATGAAGTTTTTTTTTTTTCCTTTTCAGTTAGGTGTGTTCATTTCCCCCAAATTCCTTTTTAAATTATCGTTAGGTGATAAGGAAAGACTTCATGGAAAAACATTATTGGAAAAAACCCAAATGGAATTAATTTCTTAATTTACGTTCATCCTTTCTTATTCGTCCTTTGAGATCACAAAACACAATAAGAAAACTTTTTAAAAAAATCCAGAGAGATGGCAATAAGAAATAGAGACAACAAGAAAATGAAGAAGACTTTGGGGAATGAGAGGAAAAGACAGCAAATTTGCTGCACGCCAGCTTCACTGGAATGCCATGTGGTCCCTTTGTAAATTGTCCAGGACTGCGATAAGCACAAATGGAAAAAGCAAAGCAATGAGTCAGAAATGGAATTCAATTTCTTGATACCACAGCAGTAAAGGTATGATGGCTGAAAAATAGGACGAAACACAATGGAACAAAATATAATTTATTTCCATAACTCTTGTAGGAACACAGAAAGCAGTCTGGGTCAATACTTTGTTTATGTGACAAGTGCATAGCTTTGTAGTCTTAGCCTGCAAAATCATTTAGTTATTTTTTTTCAAGAGACTCTCACAAACCCACGCCGCTTAGAGCTCATCTCTTTGTGCCAAAGGAAAAGAAAGTAATTATTTATGAGTTTTTTTAAACATTGGTAGTAATAGTATATAAAAATAACTATACACATTTTTTTCTTTGAACAAAAAGGAACTTCTACCACAGAGTCAGCTCTGTATGGAATTTTTTTTAAAAGCAGGATTTATTGAGAGAACAGAAAAGCTCCCACAGTGGCAGGGGACCCAAAGGGGTTGCCCCCTGTGTAGAATTTTTAAAGAGAAATAGTTTGCCACAGATAAATTCTACATGAAGATGTAGATGAGTACTTGGTTTGATGGAAGAAAGGGGAAAAAACTCGGGAATTATGTGTGAGCACATTATATAAGAAATCTGAGTGGCAGATTACAGTCAGTGGCTGTTAGCCAAAAACGATCCTGTGTTTGTGATTCAGAAGTTATATTGGTTTCATTCTAACCATAAAGCTTAAAACACTAAAAGAAACCTGCATCTTAAACAGATGGGTGTGGCTCATTGCAAAAGAAGTAAAAACATCAGGAAAAAAAATTCCCTTTTTTTAAAAAGGTAATTCTTTATAAAAATAAAAGTGGGGAGTGTGGCTGGGGGCTGGAGAATAAATAGATAAATAACATTCTTGCTTCATGAAGACTTGAAAGACTGAAGTGAAGTTTATATAACATTCAAAAAGATATAGTTTTTCCCACTTGTCAGTGAGATCATCCACTCTTCTCTCCTGCATCTCCTTCACTTGATCCCAGAATTAAGTAAAACAAGCCTAAGTCAGAGTATGTGGGTGGACACAAGAAAAATGTAAAAGAGCATACATGTTTATTGCAGTATTATTCACAATAGCAAATGTATGGAACCAACTGTGCTGCCCATCAAAAGTGGACTGTATTTTAAAAATGTGGTTTATATACACGATGGAATATTACGCAGTCATAAAGAAGGATAAAATTATGAACTTTGCAGTAATTTGGATGGGTATAGAGTTTATAACACTAAGTGATCTATCACAGAAACAAAGAACAGAGTACCACACTTTCTCACTCATAAGTGTCCCTGAACAATTATCATAATACTGCAAGAAAGGGATTGGCAGTAGCAGGAAACTGCCAGGAGAGGGAGAAGGGGCACACTTCCTCAATAAGGGTAACTGATCTCAAATCAGGTGAAGTGGGAACAAAAGTGAGGTCCAGACTTTAGCTGTACAATGGCCATTCGAATACCTGACCCTGAATTATACCTCACATTTTAAAAAATAAAAATATAAAATAAAAATGGAAAAGAAAGAGGTGTGTGTGTGTGTGTGTGTGTGTGTGTGTGTGTGTGTGTGTGTGTGCGCGCACCCACTTTCCAAAGCCAAGTTTAAATTGGCGATGTTAATATCCATCATATTTATCTTACTCTCCCCCCCATTGCAGACTTAAGTGTGAGAGACCAAAGTACCATTCACATCCCGTGAATGAATTCCATGTATCTTTGTAGTGATGCAAATAATTATACTGAATGGGCTGAACTAAATGACATGTAATCAGAAAACAATTTCTTTTTTCCCATACTGCTCTCTTAAACATGACCCATGGACTCATTCTTCCCTAACCCCGGAGTGAAATATTTTCCTATTACTTCCAGATAATAGAATAGTTTTATGTCACTCTCGCATGCTAAATATCACCATTTTCGTAATAAAAATTGTCTCGTCCAGGGAACACCCAACTTCAAAGAACTAGATGTAATGCTTCCTCTCATACCCTACTCTGGCACAGTTTGGTTTTGCTAGACTGTATCTCATTTGTACTCCAATTCCTCCCTTTTCTCCTTTCCCAGAGTTTCTGAATCAATTAAAGGAGTTAGAGCGGGGAAAGAAAGGGTCAAGAGAAGGACAGGGAAAAAGCCTTCCTTAATGACCTAAGTTGCCATCAGACTATGGGATTCCCTTGTATGCATGTTTCCCAGTGCTAATGCTGTGCTTGCTCTTGCTGGATGTTTATGTGGGTTACATGGAAATTCTCTACCACGACTGGAGACATGGCAATGCCTGTCTCTAGCTGGCATTTCTGATGTCAATTCTGTCAACATACCTGGGCATGCCCATGCCACAGAGGCTTGAAGCCTCCAGACAGCACTCCTAGAGAAATTCCCTTTACATTCACTGTAGGGAGTTCCCCTCCTGTGATCCATTATAGTCCACAGAAAACATGAAGATTTGCTCTCACCATCAGTAGAAGCGATTTCTTTCCTAATGCAGTGTGCTATTTGGCAGACAGGACAACAGCTCCAGTCAAAGCTTATTGTCTCTAAATTTCTCAGGCAGAGACAGAATATCACAGTTTTGGGGTCCTCTATAATCTTACATTTGACTTGGGAAGATGTGGCATAAAAAAGTAATATATAGCCGGGCTCGGTGGCTCAGCCTGTAATCCCGCGCCTTTGGGAGGCTGAGGTGAGTGGATTGCCTGAGCCCGCGGGTTCGAGACCCGCCTGGGCAGCGAAACCTCATCTCTACAATAAATCAAAAAAACAGCCGGGTGTGGTAGCGCATGCCTGTAATTCCGGCTACTTGGAAGGCTGAGGCAGAAGGATCGCCGAGCCCAGCAGGTCGAGGCTGCGGTGCCCGGCCGCTGCACTCCAGTCTGGGCGACGGAGTGAAACTCCAACTCAAAAATAAATAAATAAATAAATAAATAAAAAGTAATATATATTTGATTTTTGTTCCCTGTTCCTGACAGAGAGCTCCTAAAACCCTTGTCATTTCCTGAGTGATAGCGGGTAATAAAAGTCTTTTGTTCCTGAACCAGTACTCCTGAATCCCTCTGAATTCCCTGGGTAATAGGAATCACTCTTGTTCTAATGAGATGACCCCTGGTGAGACCCTAGACAGCTTTTGGTTTCCAGAATGACGAAGCTTTTAAATGAAGCCTAGAATTTTCAACTCTGCTCCTCACAACCTCTAGAGAGAGGAGGAAAGCTACAGATCGAGTTAGTAATCACTCATACTAAAGTGATGAAACTTTCTTAAAAACCTTTTTACTGAGGTGTGGAGAACTTCCAGGTTGGTGAGTGAATTCATAATCGGAAGGATGGTGTACCCTAACTCAGCAGGACAGAAGCTCTTGCATTTGGGCTCCTTTCAGACCTCTATGTACTTATTCAACTGGATGTTCATTTGTAGGCTTCATAATTAACAGATAATAGTAAGTAGATCATCTTCCTGAGTTCTGTGAATTGTTCTGCAAATGATTGCACCTGAGGAGGAGGTTGCCGGAATCCCTTGAATTTATAGCCAGTTGGTCAGATGAACTCAGTGGCCCAGAACTTGCAACTGGTATCTGAAGTGGGGGCAGTCTTGTGGGATGGAGCCCTTAACTTGTAGGATATGATGCTAACTCTAGGAAGTTAGTGTCAGAATTGAAATACCCAGTTGGTGTCCAAAGATTCAAAAATTGGTTGTTAGTGTGAGGAAAAGTCCTACATATTTGATGCCAGAAGTGTCCTGTGGGTAGAAACAAATCGTAGTTGGTGAAAGGAAAAAAGAAAAAAAAAAAAAACCTCCCCAATTCTTTCCAGAGGAATCTAATTCTATTTGATTCTTCAACATTGGAAACAGGGAAACAGCTAAGACTCATTAAACTGGTCTTCTTTCGCCTTCTTTGCCTTGGCCTGTCCTGTAGTAGGAGACCAGCATCATTCCTAAAAATGTTAGGATGTGTGGCACTTGTTTTGTTCTTTACTGTGAAACCGCCTCAGCCCTATTTGAGTCTGAAAGAAGTCATTTCCATTTGACACTATTATACTCACAAAGTGTATGTCATATTTTAAATTCAGGTTGCATATAATCTTAAGCAGGAATAAATGAGCCTTTGCTACTGAAACACAGTGAGACTCACTCCTATTATAAATTAATTTAGGATAGACTCTTAAATACTTTTTGTGCCCAATAGAGTATTTTCATACATAGAGATGAATGAGAATTGACCATGATGACTGAGTATAACTTATTGTTTAAAAAGAGATGTCGCCGGGCTCTATGGCTCAGCCTGTAATCCCGCACTTTGGGAGGCTGAGGTGGGTGGATTACCTGAGCCCACGGGTTCGAGACCCGCCTGGGCAACTTGGCAAGACCTCATCTCGACAATAAATAAAAAAATTAGCTGGGCGTGGTAGCACGCGCCTATAGTTCCAGCTACTCGGAAGGCTGAGGCGGGAGGATCGCCGGAGCCCGGCAGGTCGAGGCTGCGGTGGCCGGGAGCGGCCACTGCACTCCAGTCTGGGTGAGAGTGAGACTCCAACCCAAAAAAAAAAAAAAAAAAAAAAAGGGATGTCAACTTAGAACTTATCTAGTTTAATTTATTAAATTATTTAGACATAATAGAGATAGTTAAACACCCTTAAGAGGTCACTAACATTAAAGTTATAGCTAGAAAGAGTCACAGAATAGTTACATGTGATTTTGTGAACTACCACACAACCAAAAAAATTACAAGAAGGATGAAAAAAATTTTTAAAGTTTAAGATTTTCTAAATGTACATAGCCATGCAGAGGAAAAGCAAAGCTACTTAGGCTGACCTGGGCCATCTTCTTCATGCTTGTGAAAATATTCCATGATCTTGTCAGAATATGTTTTCTTCTGCCAAGAAAACAGTAGTTTTAAAAACAGTTGCTAAGTGGGGACGAACAGGAGTTCCAAATTTTACCTGTACGATGACCACTTATCTACCCAATCCTGAATTGTATCCCACATCTTCAAAATGAAAAAAAAGAAAGAAAAAACAAACAAAAAAAAGCTGCTACATAAAAATGTGAAAAAAATTACTTAATCTGAAAAAGAAGGCTTCATAAATTCAAGTTGTTTTCTATTTTTTTCAGTCCTTATTAGCAGATGTACAATCCACGAATATGTTATTTTGTTCAAATGTAGTTATTAATTTTTTTCATTGATAGATGAAATCATATGTATTTATTGTGCTCAATATGATGTTCTCAGGTAAATATACATTATATAATGTTTAAATATAGCTAGCGAACATATGCAGCACCTCTCCTTTGAAGGTCTTCTGAGAATTGATAGCTCTTCAGTTTACAGGGGGATGTGTTGAGGTTTACCTATATCTTAACTATGAGTTTCTTACCACTGAGTAGCAAATATTAGACCCCAATGTATTTAAACCCTGCTTTGTGGAACTACCACTTTTCTCCTTTTGCTTTCTCTGAGAAAAATCCACTGAAACATGCACACTAATTTTCCCCAAAACAAAGCAGTCAGAGAAAAGGTTTATCTCACAGATCAGACTTAAATGGGTACCATCTATTTCCAGCCAAAAGGAAGTTGCAGAGAGATGCTTCTGGATCAGAAACTGGGATGTAACTTCTCAGCAGTGGTATGTTCATGCTGACATCATTTCGCATTATTAAAAATATTGAAGAGAATCTCCAGAAAAATTGTAAGGGTAGCATTTTAAAATATCAGTGTCTAAAATGTTATCAATTTTTCCTCACCTGTCATCTTGGATGGTTCTTATTTCATCTATGAGCATTTATTAAGACATTTTTGAGAAGAGACTACAATGTGATCCATTTGAATATTCAATGCAGTTACATATAGTCTTTATGATAATGGAAGAAATATGGTATTAGTGAATATGAATAAGGGCTGCTTATTTTCAAGCTGAAGGGAAGCACAATTGTTGCACGAAATTGTGAATAGTATAATTTTTTCAAGTGATTGCTATTGGAATTCATAATAAAGGTTAATGGAATAGAGAACTGAAGGACTCGCTTTTCAAATAACCTTAAGGATTCAAATTTAACATTCTTACTTGGCTGGGGCACTATTAAATTAACATTTGTATAAGGCAGGTGCTCTCACTTCTTTTACTCTCTAAGTCATCTGAGAGAGATGGAAAACACACACGTGTGCCAGTAGCCAAGGCTCACCACAAAGATTCTGAAATGGCAGCCACTCCTTAGCAAAGGTTCTCCAGCAGATTTGTCCCTACATATCTCCACTACTATAATCCTCCTAACCCCTCTTTATAATTGCTGAAATAATGCCTACAGCCTGAAGGTTCTAAAGACTTGCTGAAACATCACACATTATAACTTTAAGAGGTAGTAGTGATCATCCTCACTTACCCAGGGAGGAAAATCTCTGATTTGGACCAAGCCTATCAAGGATTTTTTTAAGGATACCCAAAGGAGGCCACTGGGATAAGGGAGCAACATTAGTGGTTTTCTGGGAGAAATAAAGTGATCACAAATAGAACTGAACTGGGCCCAAATTTTGGGTTTTTTTTATCACTCTTCTCATTCTACCATATATATTAATTAATATTCCAGGTATATATGATACCTGGCATAATAAAATGAGTCTGAAAAATTGTCCATCTAGATTTCTCTAAAAATTCCTTCTAATATTAAGTTGAACTGGAGGGATCTTTGAGGCTAACATAAGTGTCATTGTCTGCAGGATGAGAAAACAGGTGCATTTAATGGGCCAAAAATCTACAGAGTAATAAAGATAGTTTCAGTCACAAGATTTCTGAGCATCTTTGTTAACTACATAAAGGTAACAGTGGATACATTAGGCAGCTAGCAGTTCAATGTAATGAGATTTTGCTCCTGGCCAATGGATTTTATTTATCCTCCTCTATATAAATGAAACTCAGTAATATATATTATAATATATTTTTTCATTTTCACACTGGCACAAAACTAAAGAAATGGAAGTGTGTACGGATAATAGAAAAGAAGACCTTGGAAAGACTCAGCAATATTCAGAGGAGAATGATGAGACTAATCAGAGAGTATATTTTGTACTAGTTTGCACAAACGTGGAGACAGATAATGTCTTTGGGTGCATATTTGAAGAATGTCATTATGGAGAAGTATTAGCTTTGCTCAGTATGGTGCACATTTAGGGGTCAAGGGCAAAACCTCCAAGAAGACATAGTTTAAGTTGTTAAAAAGCAAGCCTTCTAACAGAATTACTTAAAGATGGGAAGTGCAGTCTTGAGTGGTAATAAGTATATTATCACATGTGCCTTGTGAATAGGTAGTTCAAAAGTTTCTCAGTGCCTTCTCTCCACGCACACATACCAATGTGTGACGTACACATTCACAATACTCACAAGCTTCCCCAGATTTTGATGAAGGGAGCCGATAAGTAAATTAGACAACCTATGAATTATATAGAATTTCTGCCATATTACTTGAATAAAGAAGAAACACAAATGTGAGTGAAGGTAGTTATGAATAAAATCACCTATTTTATAGCAAAAGTAAATCTCATACAAAAAAATTTTTTTTCTTGCAATTTGACTTCAAATCATCTTCTAAGTGGTGGATATATATCAATACAATGTAACACATTGAGGCTTGTGGACTAGGTGGTCACGACACTGAGTTCCACAAAAAAGACTTAAATATCAGAAGCGTAGTTATACTAGATTATCTTTAGGATTCCTTCCAAAAGAAAGATTTGTATCCTGTTGCAACAGAGACGACCAGTGGTCTGCCAAAGATCTGTGCTCTCCTTTCTAAAAAAGGAATTGTTGCTATAAAACACCAATCCAAGCTAGGGTGTATTCCCCAGTTCCACTGCATCCAGATAGGGTCATATAACTAATTGTCTAGTAGAATGTTAACAGATGTAACATGTATCAGTTCTAAGATGAAATGGCTAAGAAACGGTGTACTTTTACCATGCACTCATTTCTTGTCCTCTGACAGGAAAGCAAAAAATCCACTGTTCCAGGGAATGTAAGATTAAAGGCATTTAAGACCCTGGATCACATTGTGGTTGGCCACCAACTTTACATGCACATTACAATAACTGCTACATTAGTGAAAAATATAGTTCTATTATGTTACATCACAAACACTTTGGGGTTAATTATAACAGTTAGTCTAATTTAAGTAATGGAAATTATGATGATCTTCCCTTCTCTAATAAAGTATTTCATCAGGTCTGGCTCTGCAATAATATTATAATTTATTGCTTGCTTTATTACTATGTACATTTATGGCAATGGAAAAAAAAATGTTGAAAGAACAATTTTAAGTAAAGGCTACTTTTTCTCTTCTAGTATGACCAACTGTTGACCGGGCTTGGGTTTCGTTTCTGATTATTCCATCTTTGTCATATTTCTTAAATTCCTTTGTCGTTGCCTTCTCATTTTTAAATCTAAAAATCTTTCTTTTAAAAGCATGCTATAGAGTTTCAAAACATATCAAGGTTTTCTGTTTTGTAAAATTCAAGAATGAAATTGCAGAATTCTAAAAAATAATAAATTTGTGTCATTCTAAGTCATCAAATCTGGGAGTAATTTGTTACCCAAAAAAAGATGAATAAGTTTCATAGTCATTTTTCTCACGTAGCAAATCCTGAGCAAATGTTTAATTGTCTAGAAGTTTATTTTACTCATTTCTCATTCCACTTAGCATTCTCTTCCCTGTTGAATGGACCCCAGTCTAATTCTAATCTTCATTCACAGTTCAAATCGAAAAAGTACAAGGTCTAAAATCCTATACAATTTCAAGCCAAAAGAGTAAAGATCTTCTGAATATTAGTTAACTGAATTTTAGAAGGGTCATCCTGGTAAGAGTTGTTTTAATCACAGAGTTATAGTGTGTCTCAAATTCTTTGGTAAACTCTGAACAGTTGGCTAATTTGTAGACAGTTTATGAAAGGAACAAAAGAGGTTACAATATCTGATAAGATCTGACTTTGAATGAGTGTTGACACCCATCAGGGATAGATAACAAGTTCCACGAACCGGTATTAGTTGATGAAACAGTAAGGGCTATCTCTCTATTCCTGTGAGTCTTTTAATCTCATGGAAAATCAGGCTACATAGACGAACACTTAAAAAGATGAGGTAACAGATGCTAAATGTCATCCTAAAATTATAGCATACAGTACTTTGAAATTTTTGATTTATCATATTATAGGCTATATACTCCCTCTGGTACTAGAATTGTGAAAATGAGCCCCATTAGGAAGGTTTAGCTTAATAAATGTAGCCTCTTTGTTTCTCAGTTTGCTGATCCATGTGATTGACGCTGCTATTTCATCAGGGAGGTGGGAGAGTGTCATAGGTAGTGGACTCTAATTTTTGATGTCTGACAGAGCAAATGACATTGATCTGACAGATTTTTTTCTTTCCCTCAAAATTGCGTCAACATTTATTTATGATGAAAGGGAAGTTGGGTGAAAAGAGGCAGTATTGTTTACCATAAATCATAAAGTTTTACATTCTGCTTTATAGGAAGAGAAATGGTGGTATATTTATAACCTCAATACTTCTTTAAAACTTTAAATAAGCCGGGCTCGGTGGTTCACAGCCTGTAATCCCGAGCCTTTGGGAGGCTGAGGCGAGTGGATTGCCTGAGCCCGCGGGTTCGAGACACGCCTGGGCAGCGAGACCTCATCTCTACAATAAATCAAAAAAATCAGCCGGGTGTGGTAGCGCATGCCTGTAATTCCGGCTACTCGGAAGGCTGAGACGGAAGGATGCCAGAGCTCAGCAGGTCGAGGCTGCGGTGACCGGGAGCGGCCACTGCACTCCAGTCTGGGCGACAGAGTGAGACTCCAACTCAAAACAACAACAACAACAACAAAACAAAACAACTTTAAATATATAAAATTTAGGACAAAAACAATCCACAAGCTAATTCAATAGTGCAACTCCACATATTTAAGGAAGCAATATAAATTGTTATTCATTCTCCTATTGTTTCACTTTGTTTTTGAAACTCTGTGTATAGTTTTCATACTCAGTAAGAATGATTACATATACTTGACTCTGAACTTATAATCATTTTTCAGGTTCAGTGGTGGTGGTGTCTGGAAAAAAAAGATTCTGATTGAGAGGCTAGCTTGTGGGTACCTATTAGAATGCCTGGAATTAGACCTGAAAGTGTGTTGAATGACTGCCTGAGGTAATGAATAATAAAACAACACCATTCAGAATCTCCTCAGATAGGAATTCACTCGCCTGAGTAAGATAATTGCACATTCCTCCAAGCAAAGACGATTTTGAGAAAAAGATAAAACGTGAGGAACAGGGAAAACATTAACTCCTGGAAATGGAGGATGGTGGGAAATAGTGCTGATAAATGAACACCAACAATGACAGTAGAGAAGTGGATATAATGATGTGATTGAAAAGGCATATTTATATCGTTTCATTTAGCTTTGTTAAATAGTCTAGAAAGATGAAGGAAACATTATCATGTAACATTAAAAAATGAACACAAAAGAAAAAAATAATGTGTGAATGCATCTAAATGAAAAATGGTCTACACCAAGGTTATGAAACTTGAAAACTGAGCATCAGAATTTCACTAGTTTTATAAATATAAGGTATCATTTGTTGAGTTTGATAACAAGTTATGGCATGATTTAAATGCAGAGAGAGCAAATGGGGGTAAATTTACCCACAGGAGGTGGTAGAAACATCTGTAAAGGCAAAAAAATTTGAATATATTTTGGGTATTTGTAAATTCTAATTTACCTATGTTGTACATACATATAACTTATTATGCATAAAATTAGAATTGGTACATTTTAAATTATTTAATGAATCATCATTTAGTACATTTGGAACATATTTAAGTCATATGTACTTAAATGGTGCACAAGGTTGTACATGTTGTTGGCATTTATTATATACTTCCTTGATAGACCTATTGTTCATTTGTTCATAAGTGTGAACTACAGATTTTTTTCCTTGGCTGTTATTACTTTTTAAACACCCACTCTATAATGTCTCATAATTTTCTTTGCTAACCAGGCAGTCATATCTCAAAAGACAAAACAACAAAGACAACAACAAAAACATTAGATTATATAAAGCATGGACATACGTAAAGACAAGAATAATAAAGCAAGTTGCAACATTTCTGTTGTAAAAAATAATGAGCCAAGATGAATATTAAAGTGTTTATTAATATAAATTCTTTAGCTTTAAGGAATGTACAGAAGTAGAAACATATTCAAGATGGGTATATTAAATAGGCTGACCTTAAATGGCATTGGTAAATATTAGAGGATATAAAATAACTTGCCAAAAATCTTGAATATAAGCCACAGAAGCATAGTGTTTTTTGTTTTGTTGCTAACATTTATGAGTGAATGTGAATTGTGGTTTAAATATTAAAATATGAATGAAAATGGACTGACGAAAAACATGCAAGATGGCTTGAATGAATTTGTATCCAATGTTGTCAATGAAAGGAAGGTGAGGAGGGAAGGAGAACCCTCTAGTTCTGGTACTTTTTATATGGTTTTGGAGTGTAGGACTTTTTAGAATATTAAGTGATAATGGGAAAAAATTCAAGAATGAATTATAATACTTAATTTAAAATAGACAACAGAGTCAATGTTAACAAGAAAGTTAGAGTTAGAGGGATGTGAAACCATAGGATGGGGGAGAATTCAGAAGATACATGGCAAATCAGAAAGTCCCTGTGTGAAAGATAAATAAACACACATGGTTAAATAGTGGAAACTTGCTGAAGAAAAATATGATGTTTAAAATTACAAAGGCTTTCATTTCTCTAATGTTGCTGCTAGAGGAGCAGTAGTTACTCTCTGTGAATATGTTTTGGTTAAAAATAGAACTAGAGCTTAATGAATAAATATTCTGAAGAAGCTGGCAGCGGTGGCTGAAGCCTGTCATCCCACCACTTTGGGAGGCAGAGGCAAGAGTATTGCCTGAATCCAGGGGTTTGAGACCAGCCTGGACAGCTTGGTGAAGCCTCGTCTCTATAGTAAATAAAAAAAATTAGTCAGGCGTGGTGGTACACACCTGCAGTTCCAGTTACTTGGAAGGCTGAGGCGGAAAAATGCCCCGAGGCCTGCAGGTCGAGGCTGCAGTGGCCATGATCTTGCCACTGCACTCCAGCCTGGGTGACAGTGAAACTCTGACTCAAAAAAAAACAAAACAAAACACACACACACACACACACACACACACACTGAAGAAAAACACTAAAAATATATTAAAACGTTATACAATGTGCAGACGCTGTATAAAAATACTTCAGAATCTCAGGGATTCTAGACGAATCAGTAAAACCAGGTGTTTAAGGCCAAAACTGACATGCTACAATAATTGACCTAATCCAACACTGGGGAGATGAATGAAGGAATAGTCTGATGAAGCACACGTGAAATAGCAAAGAGGTGTCTTGTCAAAAGGTCTGAATTACTTAGTGGAGTTAAATAATTCTACCAAATGTAACTATTTTAACATATGTATTACCAACTTGGAGTGAAAAGTTTCAGTGTTTCTTCTTCTGACATGTTCCCCCAAAAACGTAAATATTAGTCACGTAGTATCAATCAACACACATTTTAGAAGCATATTTTCTGCAAATATTTCATAAATGCAGCGAGAAATACACAAATGCAAACTCAATACCCTTCATAAATTAGAAGACAACTAAAAATTGAGACATGAAGACAGGCAATTCCTTCAAGGTACCATATGATGCATGGTTTTGACATGGTCAATAATAAACAATAATTTAGGGGGAAAAAAGCATGAGAAAGAGGAGATAATATTCTTTCTCCAAATAAGACACTAGGAGATAGCTTCTAACAGTATTCTTCTATACTGCTTATTTGATTTTCTTCAGTGCTGACACTGCTGCTCCTGCCTCAAATTTGGAGTTAATTATGACATTTTCTTTTTCTGCTACTTAACAAAATTAGTTTATTTTCTTTTTTAAAAAAATCTTAGCTTGAGTCAGTCTATGTTTTTTATTTTATTTTAAAGTTGTGGGGTACAAGTCAGGATTAGGTCTATGTCCAGGTGAAATTTGGGCCTCCCATTGGTCCTTGCTTTGCCTGGTTTAGGATCAGGTATCCTTAATGTTGTTATGTACTGCTCCCCTCCTCTGGCAGTGCTCTGCTACTGCCAATCCCTTTCCTGTAGTATTGTGATAAATGTTCAGGGTCTGATTATGAGTAAGAACATGTGGTACTCAGTTCTCTGCTCCTGTGATAAATCACTGAGTATTATAGACTCTAAATCGATCCAAATTGCTGCAAAGTCCACAATTTTGTCCTTCTTTATGACTGTGTAATATTCCATTGTGTATGTACCATTTTTAAAAACCCATCCATTTTCGATGGGCAGAACAGTTGGTTCCATGTTTTTGCTATTGTGAATAATGTTGCGATAAACATGCATGTGCCAGGTGCCTCTTTTTTGTAGAATGCTTTGAGTTCCTCCTGGTATATTCCCAGGATGGGGATTACTGGAAGAGACAGCTTTACAAAAATATAATAGGCAACCAATTCCAGATCAAAATCACAAAAGCCCATGCCATAAGAAATATTATAAACAAGTGGAACCTCATCAAACTGAAAAACTTTTACAAAGCAAAAGATACCATCAAAGGAGTGGGAAGACAGCCCACAGAATGGGAAAAAATATTTCCCAGCTGTCTATCTGACAAAGGCCTAACATTCAGGATCTACAAGGAACGCAAATGTGCCGAAAGGAAAAAACAAACAGTCCTATTAAAAAGTAGACAAAAGAGATGAATAGACACTTCTCAAAGAACACACATGAGCAGCCAACAGATACTCACTAACCATCAAAGAAATGCAAAGCCAAATCACATGGAGATACCACCTAACTCCAGTCAGGACATCCATCATCAATAACTCAAAAAAACAACAGATGCTGGATAGAATGTGGAGAAAAGGGAATGCTTCTACACTGTTGGTGGGAGAGTAGATTAGTACTACCTTTGTGGAAAACGCTATGGCAATTTCTAACAGGTTTAAAAATCTATCTTTCATTCAGTCTATTTTCTTAAAACGTAATTTTAATCTTTTTAAAAATTTTACTTTTTTATAGAGATGTGAGGTACAAGTAAGGATTAACTACACAAGTCGGCTACATGCAGGATAAGTTTGGGCCTCCAAATGGCTCTTATTTCCCCTGGTTTGGGACCAGGTACTCTTTGTTTTGTTATGTGCCCTCTTCCCTTTCTCCTTCCCCTGGCAGTGCCCAGTGACTGCCTATCCCTCCTTTGTGCTCATGTGATATTCAGGTCCCACTTAAGAGTGAGAACATGCAGTATTCAGTTCTTTGTTTCTGTGACAGATCACTAAGTATGATGGTCTCCAACTCCATCCAATTTTCTGCAGAGTCCGTGATTTCGGTCTTTATGGCTGCATAATACTCCATCACGTACGTGTACCACATATTCTTTCTCCAGACCTCTTTTGATGGTCAGTAGGGTTGCTTTCATGCTTTTGCTATTGTGAATAGTGCGGCTGTAAACATGCGTGTGCAGCTGTCTTTTTTGAAAAACAATTTATGTTCCTCCAAGCATATTCCCAGGAGGGGTTGGTGGATCATATGGAAGGTCAACATAATTTTAATCTTTTATTATGACTTCCTTCTCTGTTTGTTTAATTATTATTTTTCTAATGACAACAGCAGATATTTTCTAAAATTACCCACTGCTAATAAAGTAAATGATTTTCACAAATATATTTTCCTTTTGATTGGTTAAGAGAATATTGCTCATTTTGTGTAATGTCTTAATTTTTTAACCTTTTTTATAAGACACTTCCCTTCACTTTTGCTATCTTGTCATGATATCACGGTAAATGACATATGGACAGAAGTCTTTTCATAAACCTGTTGGCCATTTGTATTTCTTCTTGGAAAAAATGTTTATTTAGGTGCTTTGCCCACGTTTAAATCAGGTTACTTGCTTTGTTGCGTTGTATGTGTTTTTTACATGTTTTGGATATGAGCCCCTTATCAGACACATGATTCGTAAATATTTTCTCCTATTCCTTAGGATGCCTGCTCATGTTGTTGATTGTTTCCATTGCTTAACAGAAGCTTTTTAGTTTGATGTAGTTTCTCTTGTTGACTTTTACTTTTGTTGCCTGCTCTTGGTGTCATAGGCAAATAAAATCACTGCCAATACCAATGTCAAGGAGCTTTCGCCACTATGTTTCCTTCTAGAAGTTTTAGTGTTTCAGGTCTTATGCTTAAGTCTTCAATTCATTTTGAGTTGATTGTTGTGTATGGTGAGAGCAGAGCACAGAATGGTGGTAACTGGGAACTGGGTTGGAAGGAGAAATGGGGAGATTGGATCAAAAAGTATAAAGTTTCAGTTATGCAAGATTAATAAGTTCTAGAAAAGTAATGTGTAGCATTTTGATTACCGGTCACACCTCTTTACTGTGTACTTGAAATGTATTAAGAGGGTAGATCCTAAGTGTTCTCAACATACACACACAAACACACACACACAGGCAACTATGTGAGGTTATGTTAATAAGCTAGGTTGTGATAATTATTTCACAACGTATACACATGTCAAATCAATCAAGGCACACCTTAAATATACATAATACACAGAAAACAAACAAGGAAAATATTTTCCAACTGAATAAAGGGATGTGTGAATTAATCTTTGCACTCCTGCTGCCCCCTGGGACTGAAAGAATATACCACTTTTTGGCAGGGTTGAGATGCAGTGCTTCCAGTTCAATTTCCAGTAATGGCCAGAAATCTATCTAGTATGGTTCTGTGGGATGAAGGTATATTTTCTTCTGCCCTTCAATGATTCTTTAACTAGGAGGAGAAGTATTTATGTCTTAGTGAATTCGAGGCAGTCTATAACTCTTTGACTAGAAAAATCTCTAAATCCCTATGGCTCAGCCTGTTTGTACTGTTCTGCAGAACATTATGCATTGGAAATATACCTCCAGAAAGAAATGTGATGCCATCAGTACCTCCTCCATTATTCTTCATGTCTTTGAATTGTTGGCTTGCTGATGATGGGTGAAAGGATTATGACTCTGACTTTCTTAAGAAGAATTACCTCAGAAGGCTGGGATGGGTCCTGGAGGTTGGAGGCACATGACAGTGGCCTAGTTTTCTCCACAATGCAGAACATGCATTCTCAAGAATAAGTAAGGCTGGGTTGTACTATTTTTTTATTTTTTATTTTTTGAGTTGGAGTCTCACTCTGTCACCCAGACTGCAGTGCAGTGGCTGCTCCTGGTCACCGCAGCCTCGACCTGCCGGGCTCCGGCCATCCTCCCGCCTCAGCCTTCCAAGTAGCCGGACCTACAGGCGCGTGCTGCCACGCCTGGCTAATTTTTGATTTACTGTAGAGATGAGGTCTCTCCAAGTTGCCCAGGCGAGTCTCAAACCCGTGGGCTCAGGCAATCCACTCACCTCAGCCTCCCAAAGCGCAGGATTACAGGCTGAGCCACTGAGCCTGGCTGAGTTGTATTATTTTAAAGGGTGAATAATTCCTTCTATATTGTGGTCAGTGTTTAGCCATTAGTTTCATTTTTTTTTTTCAGTACTGTGAGATAACTCTGTCTATTAAGCATCTTCCTTCCTTCTTTCCTTACCATTCTTTTTCTTCTTTCCTGTTTTCTTTTTTTTTCTGCCTTTATTTTCATGTGTGTATGTTGGTCAGTAGGATTCAGTTGTAAGAGGGTATATAAAACTTGTAAAGGGAAATGATGTAGTGAAAGGAAAATTTCAAGTCATTTAACTGCATTTTATTTAAAATTCAGCAAGTCTTAAACACTATTTTTCTTATCCAAATTTTTATGAAATTAATACCAAAATCAACTGATTTAAGCTTCATAGTATCTACTTCTCCCAATTCTATAAAGATGCTTCAAAGTAGAATTATTTTCAGAGTCATGTCCGGTAGTAAAAATTTTAAAAAAGATTATTTTCATAGTCTGCAAACCAGGTAATTTATTTTGAGTGAACAAGAATGGATTTTTCATAATAGTGGTGGCTGCTACATTAATTTGAATTTGCCACCTTTAACTTCAAAATTACAAAATAAGCATTTTCACTTCATCTGATTCTAATCTTTTATGAAAAAAGCCAGTGCCATTTTCTTCATTCTCACTTATCTTCAGTATTAAAATTGACTCCTGTGCTGGGATTGCTGGCTCATGCCTGTTATCCCAGCACTTTGGGAGAACAAAGCAGAAAGGTCACATGAGGCCAGGAGTTCAAGAACAGTCTGGTAAATATAGAGAGACCATTATCTCTTTCTCAAATATATATTTTTTAAATTTGTTGGAATGTGCTGGCATGCACCTGTAGCCCCAGCTACTCAGAGACTGAGGCAGGAGGATCACTTTAACCCAGGAGTTCGAGGCTGCTGTGAGCTATGGTCTTGCCACTGTACTTCAGCCTGAGCTTAGAGACAGAGCAAGAACCAGTTACAAAAAGCAACAAACAACCAAAAATAATAAGATGAACTTCTAAGAGATGTAATATTCTTTTTATATATGTCTAATATAGAGTATGGCCCAAGGACTGCTTGTTCCTCTTTTAAGTGTTACAACTTTTGATCCTTTAAATGTTCATAAATCATAAGCAAAATGTATTTATACTGCCCTGCATGCAAATATGGTTGCATGAAGAAATAAAAAGAGTAACTGGGAGCTTGGAAATGATTTTTAAGTAGCCGACAATGAATACAAACTGAGGAAATGTGGTAAAACTAACAGGTGTCACGTAAGAAACAAGCACGGCATTACAACAATTCCATGTTCTTTTGCCTTTCTATTTTAAGAACTTACTAGATTATACTTATTCATTTAGATGAGATACACAGAGAGATGAAAAGAAAGAATGACTATAAAAGAGGAAGCAGTTATAAAAATGCATGCAACATTCATAATGAAAGACAAAAAAGAAAGATGCATAAAGTGATGGGAGATAGCAAAAAAAATTTTAGGCAGCAATATTCTGGCAATCCAGGTCTCTGCCTGCAGCTCACCCAAGAATTTTGCCTGCCCTTTTTAGAAGATGAGATATTTCATTTTAAGGATCTGTTTTACTAAAACCTTTAGATATTTTGACAGTTCCAAGAAGTAGTTAATCAAAGGGCCAGAAATCATGATATTAAGAGGGATTGCTCTCCTCAACCTAATAGTAGAAGGAAGATATATATAAAAGTAGTTGCATGAAGCATCTTTCCACACCTCAGCCAACCGATTTCTAGAATTAAGAAGGTCAATTCTGCTTGCTTAATGTAAAATTAAGACATTACGGTTAAAAAGCTAAGTTATGATGCATATTAAAATATACAATTAAAAAAGATGAAATATTACATAATTTCAGGGCTTGGTGCACTAAAACAGAACCCAGGAGGACCCTGGTTCTAGATGGGGACTATAAAATAGTCTATGACAAAGTATAACACGAGTATTCCTGATCCATCGTTCAGCTTAGAATAGTCATCCAAGGTTATAAGTCCTAACAGCAGAAATGCAGACAGACTCAAGAAAGAGATTTTTATTCCATTTACTTGACTGAGAGCACTTGCTTATTATATCCATATTGGTCCAAACCAATTTTAAATCTACACGCGTATATAAAAATGGTATACAATGCTGTCCATTTTGCAGAGTTTGACATTCTACAAAGGAACTGCTAACAACTTGATTTGAAAACCATGGATACCTTCAAATATTATTTTTTTCAAATCTGAAGAAATACATTTCGCTCAAGCAAGTGAAAGACTGCTCATCATCTGCGACACCGTTTCAAGAACTCTTCCTACACAAACGGCAACGTTGCACCCATTAGCCTCTAAGAGGATAGGAGTGGAGAGGCTAGGGAGTCTAATCAGAATCACCCCAGAATCGCCTAGTTATTTCGAAGAAAGAGTAAAAATTAAATGTTTCCGTAGTTCCATGCAACTCAAGTTAAATGTATACACATATACTGTGGAATGGAAGCACAAAACCAGAAGAGTTGAGGCAGCAGCACAAGGAAGAACATTTGGTCAAACTTCTTACTCAAGATAGAAATAAGAATGAGAATTGTAAAACTCTTGGAACAGAGTGGATTCAAACCTAGAAATAACAACGGAGAGCATGTCTTAGTTTTATAAACAGAATAGCACTGTGAAAAAATGGAAGCAATTTACATTTTCTGTGGTACATTTATTTCTCAGAAAAATGGTTTCCCACTGTGAGCATTCTCTCCTTCACAGACTCTGCTTCGTTGCTCAAATATATTCAAGTCCCAAGAGTTCCTGTAATGATTGTGGACTACAGGTTGAAGCACAATAGGCCGTCCAAAATGAAAATAAAAAAAGACCAAAGGTAGATATTTAATAAACAGATTTGAACAACATATGATCCCTGTTTTCTTATTTTCATGTTAAATGAATGATACCACTGAAGTTCAAAGCTGTTCACTTCTCCGGGAAACCCAATTTCAATTATTTCAAAGAGCACTTTGAAAGGACTGAAACAACAACAAAAGAAACTCATGGATGAGCAGCATGCTTTCAGTATAGTCCTTGAATTAAAATCTGCAGGATCCCCACATATTTCAGAGGCCAATAAATTGTTCTCATTAGAAATATCTTACAAGCAATGAAGACAATTCACCAGCTAACAATACTTTTAGGTGAGCGATTTTCTTTGTCATTATTCTTTTAGCTTAATAAACTCTAATTGTTTTGTTGACTTTAAATCCAACGCGAGAGATGTTCCCAATAAAACCAGTGATTGTTAGGTGATGTCCACAAAGATTTGTAACTAAGAATAAAGAAAACAGATAAGAAGGATAATTGCTCCATACTGATTTTTTCCCCCAAACTTCCCCAATATTAAGAATTGCCTGAGGTACTTTCTAAGAATATAAAAATTTGCCAGAATAGGAGTTATGGTTAAAAATACGAATTCTTGTTAAAATTACAACTTCCCCCTAAGAGCCGCTGACTCAGAATCTCCCAAGAAGAGACAGGAAGCTGTATGCTCTGTGTTCCAAGTGATTATCATCAGTGTGGAAGTGTTGGTAATACTTTTGTAATACCAACAATGGATCATTTTAAAAATTGAAATAATTTTTGCCTGGAAGATTTCAATACTTGGCAATTATTTGGACATCCCCCCCATCCATTTCTCATATGAAGTATACCAAACATATTAGCAATATATAAACATCAGATGCTCAAAGCACATAAAGGAAAATGTTTACATTGAACTTTACTAGCACAATTGAAGTATTTATGTATAGGTGTCGTTTGCCACAGAAATATTCTGGAGGAGTTAATGATCATTTTAGAAATCTCGTGTGTGTGTGTGTGTGTGTGTGTGTGTGTGTGTGTGTGTGTTGAAGAAATAAACAAATCTAAGACATGGAAAATAACAGGAGAAATAAGTAGTCCTACAAATTTTAAAAAGCTAGCTGTATAGTTGAAATACACATTATGTCATAGAAAACATTTTGTAGTAAATTTGAACTTTGTGTGTGTGTGTGTGTGTGTGTGTGTGTGTGTGTGTAGAGATGAAGTCTCATTATGTTGTCCAGGCTGCTCTTGAACTCCTAGACTCAAGCAATCTGCCCTTCCTGGCTTCCCAAAGTGCTGGGATTATAGACTTGAACCACTGTGCCTTGCAAATTTGAATCTTAAATTGAATTTCTATTCAAATCACTTTCATATTTTCTTGGGCCATTTCACTAAAAATTTCTTTTAAAAATTATTTGTCTACAAATTTCTGGAAAAAAAAATTAATGAATGCTTGCCCAAAGCACATGGTACAATGGTAGCTATTATGTGGACTCTATGTCTTAGCCCTTGATTTTAGAATATTCACAATTAAGAAA
Organism: Carlito syrichta; assembly: GCF_000164805.1. Classification (NCBI taxonomy): domain Eukaryota; kingdom Metazoa; phylum Chordata; class Mammalia; order Primates; family Tarsiidae; genus Carlito; species Carlito syrichta. The sequence continues at coordinate 503,047 of NW_007258429.1, forward strand.
GAAAATGAGGGAATCATCCAAAAGATAAAATAACAGTAACAGTTGATAATATACAAGATTATACATAATGCTATACCATCTAACATATTGTAGAGCATCAAAATGAGGCACCTTGCAAAAAATGAAGTGAAAAGGGCTTCATGTCTATGAGTCTTGATTGATCAACTACGTCAACACAGAGGAAGTAGTGATTCAGGTAAAGTTTAAAAAAATGGGAAAATTCAGATGTACAAAGAGATAGGCAGGGGGTACTCCGAATGTTAGATTTCTCAGCAAACTTCTGGGGACATGAGCACAGATTTAATATTATTAAAATAATGACTATCATTTTAAAATTGCCAGTTATATGTGATGCATTGTGCTAAGCATTTTCATCTCATTTAAACCCCATGTTATTGCTTTTGACTCATTTTCTATAATAGTATGGAAACTCTAGGGTTCTTCTGATTATTCCTCATATAATCACATTTCTTTAATTTGTAATGGCTACAACTTAAAATATATCGTATAGCTTTGTGCCTGATAACAGTGGCCAAAACCTCATTGTCGGGACCACTTATGATGCATCACCCATGGACATAACCTAAGAATATTAAAACAATACTCACAAATTTTCTCTAGAATAATTACTGACAGATGAACTAGGTAGTTTAGTCTTAAAACTCATTTTTAATTGAGTTTTTAAATTTTTTTTTTCATTTTTAATTGAGTACACATACAGCTTCTGTTGTTTTGTTGGTGCCAATTGACATGAACCAGAGCTGGCTTGACCTGAGATGGACCAAAGGTGGATGATGTGATATCCAAAAGAAAACAGCAGATGGGGAAAAAAATCCAATTTTCTTTCTTGCTATTTAAGTATATAAAATAAGTGATAGTTGAATACGGAATCATGAAGTGATTTTTGATACATAACTCAGCCTGAGATTACATACTCAATTCAGACTATGTGGAAACAGAAAGTAAAGGACAGAGAGATATAAAGCACAGATAAACAGATATTGAGAGAGAGATAAAGAGATGCCAATTTCATAGCCACAAAACAGAGAGAAGAATGTGTTTTTCCAAATTTCCAATTTCAGTTCCAGTCTCTCTGTGAAAAGGTTGTACCTCACTTACAAACAGGAATGTCCATGAGATAACTTGAGAATACTTTTCAACTTAGGTTATAATGTGTGGGTTCCTATTCTTTGAATTACAGTGATACCTTTCAAAAGGAGTAAGTGCTGCTTCAAAATAAAGTCTGCAAAATTTTTATTTGAAATATGTGTGTGTGAGACACTATGTGGGAGGGTTTGGTGCGGTGTCCACACGTACAAATACACATGACACCTTAGATATAGTAACAACACATTACTATCATGTTAATAGCAATATTACAATCTAAAACTATATGTATATGTATATTCCTTTATCTGTAGGTATCTTTAATTTCACTCTCTGATGCTTGTGCTTTACTGTATACTGCATAAATAATAGAGGGAACTGTGAAGAAAAGGGGGGAGGGAAATTGAATCACTTCCAGAAGGAAGAAGGCCAAGTGTTTGGGACACACCACCAACTTAGAGGTAGTGGACTGAAGTAATGGTAACTAAAAGAGATAGTGAAGGTGCCACTGAGGAAGGCACTCTATTCTTGAAAATGAAATCAGAATCATAAATTATACTTTCTCATCAAAAAGTCACATTTATAATAAATGCCTGCCAAAACAGTAAAGAGGAGAAGCCAAAATAAGACCGGCAGTTAGAAGGGAGCAAACAGAGCTTCTTAGTATGTGAGAAAGACTTCCTTTACCCTCCTTCAAGGCTACACATTGTTATTTATCACCAGCTGACTATGTGTACCTGAGGTCAAAATAACAGCATACAAAGTACCTGTGTCGTAGGCATGAAAAAGTAACACAGTAACAGTCTCAAGCAAAAGAAATTCTGGAAGTGAAGAGACACGAATCTTGCAGCAGGACACCCAGTAAAGGTTCTTTATACAGGCTCTGGGAAAGGAGACTGTCACCTTTCATCCTCCTCCCTCCATGTATATGTCCACAATCGCATGATTGAGGACATCATTTAAAGGTTTTGAGAGCTTAGCATAATTTTCAACACTGAGAAGTAGTGAAAGAGGCAGCAGCATGCTGTGGGTTAATGGATAGTCTCTAAGGGCCACCCTGTTTGGGGTGAGTCCTCACTCCCCCACTTGCTAAGTCTGTGACTCTGGGCAAGTTTTCTTATCTGTAAAATGATGGATAAATGAGGTAGCTCTGATGATTTAACAGGAGTGTGTATGTGTGTGTGTGTGTGTGTGTGTGTGTGTGTATGTGTATGTATGTATGTATGTATGTAAAACAGAACTTTGTACATATTCAATGACAATATATCCATTCGTATTATGTAATATTTAATCTTATTAACTGGTGTTATGCAAAACGCTCCATATAAAGTAAGGTTTAATTCCATACTTTAAACAAAAGTAAAGTGAAAACTCTTGTTAACACAGTGACTGTCACTTAATGAAATGTTTGCATAAAGATGGGGTACAGATTGGGGAACACTGGATAATAGACTAAGGGAACTGGAACTTGTCTATAATAATGGGTAGTTATGGAAGATAGTAGCTTACAGAGGTGGCACGTTGAAAGTGATGTGGACTTTGCATTTCTACGAGATAAGTACAGGAGAGAGAAAGCAGAGGCGTAAAGGCAATCAGTAGAGTGTTGCAGGAGTCCAACAACTCAAGTGTATCTAGGTGGACAATAGCGACAAAGGCAGTCTTAGGATGGTCTAAAACCAACCTCATAAAACCTTGTTCAATTTTATAAGGTCCTTCCTTCCTACTCATGATCTTCAAAAGATAGCTCAAAGAAAGAAAAGAGTTACACATATATTTGTTCCTTATGGGTGTTACAAACTGAATATAATCATGGCAGTATCAAAGTAGATCAACACTCATGTTGGTTTTGTTGCCCTTTATCTTGTATCGAAGTTGAAAAGTCTGGTAACAGTTGTCTCTACATGCTAGAAAACTCTTAATCAGACCTAAGTAGACAAGTAAGTTTTTCTTCTGCAGTCTATTCTATGAGAGACATGTAGATAGTAACTTTGCTTGTGATAACGACTGACAGCTGAAACTAAAATTTAACCCAATTTTAAAACCCAGTTAAAACAAAGATAGACTGGAGTCCCTACCTAGAAAGCTTCAAAGCTTCTCCTGACTTCATAAACTGAATTGCTTGTGGTTAGTTTTTCCCTTTAACTAAGAGTTAAAGTACCACTAACATCAAGCTTAATCCAGTGCGGAAATTTTTAAAAGTATATGTTTTACTGAACTTGACACTTCCTTTGGATATAAATGCCAGGTGTATTGCTTTTCAAATGATTTCAGCTCACTGCAAAGTGTGTGAGCATATAGAGAATCTTGAGAATTTACTATGCAAATAATAATCACTTAAAATTGCCTTTGAAATGTCAAATCTGCTTCATACTGAGGGCTGGAAATTTGAAAAAATATATTTTTTCAGGTTTTATGTCAATGGGAAAACTCTAGAAAAAAATATGATTCTATTCCATTTGATTGATATATACATAAAATACCCCAGAGAAATACGGAATTACTTATGATGACCTCCACGACAGTATAACATAAATATTTTTTTAAAACCTGACATCTCAACAGGATTATTTAACATTGTTTTAAATTATATTTGGAAAGAAATTAGCACCTTCATCCTGTAGTAGAAAGGCAAACTAAAAGCTAATATCTATAAAGATACAGAAAGTAGATCTTCCCTCCTAGTCCTCTTGTCTCTCCTCTATAAGAAAGAAAACTAAAAAGATCACAGAGTTAAAACATTCAGTGACACCATGGGCAGGATCACTCTAAGATTCAGCTCCATCACAGTGGCAGCAAGCATATTTTATGAGGTACCCCATGGGATGGGTTTAATGGGACTTCCACTAAAGGATTACCTACCATATCTGTCAAGGCTAAGAATGAAAAATTCTCCCAGGAGTAGCTATTTCTAGTGGTCAAATTGGCATCAATTAAGGCATAGAAGTGAGGTTGACTTCCTACTCATCTAAGAAGATAATATTTTCTCCTAAAGTATATAACAGAAATTTTCAGGGAGATAATTCATGTTATGATTTACCAGCAATAGTGGATTTATTTGTAAGTGGATTTATTTGTAAGTGGCAAGAGAAGGAAACAAGGGGAGGTTGTTGACCTTTTCTACTTAGGATCTGTAGGAGAGGAGGTTCTAAGTTATGCAACAGTAGGATCCCAAACCATTGTGAGCTGACAGTGCAAGTGTGTTCTTTCTTTGTCTTTTTTCTTTTGCCAGGTAAGTGCTAGGTGACTCTCACAATAAAAATTAGAATGGAAGGAGAGACATTCTTGAGCACTTGTCTGTTTCTTGTGGTAATGGTATTAATGGGGTATCTTTTCTCAGCAGACTCTGGATGTTGCCATATTACCATTTTTACAGAGTCTATGCTAAATCACTTAGTAGTGAAAAAGTTGCAAAATTGTCTTGACATTTTAAAAATAACACTTTATTTCTACTCTATATTAAACTAGTTAGACATGTTTGAAAATCAACTAAATCAAAGTGGTGAGGACAATAATTCATGTGTTCCATAAGAGTCCAATTTTGTATTATAATGATAGTTTACTAAATTGAAAGATGATAGCTAAAAAATCATTGTATCTCTTCTAAATAACTTTAAGCCTGTTACAAGACCAAGCATCTACATATAGAATGTTTGTGGTGTTATTATGTTTCAGTAAATTCTGAATAAAATTCCCTTTTATTCAAGGTAATGTAGTAAGCCATGATGAGGAAAATAAAATAAACAGAATGGTGATGTGATTCTTTTTTTTCCTTTTTAATTGTAAACTAGCATATCAAAAATAATGAAAATCCAGAAAAAAGAAGAACGTTATCCTGATGGTGATAGAGTACCCCAGCACAATTATTTCATTATTGTTTATTCCATTTTGAGCTATGCCTATATGTATATTTTAACTGTAAGCCATGTAGCCATATTTATAGAATATACAGTCACGCATCACTTAATGACAGGAACACGTTCTGAAAAATGTATTCTTAGGTAATTTCATCATTGTGCAAATATCATAGAATGTACTTACACAAACTTAAATGGTATAGCCTTCTATATAACTGGGCTATATGGTATGGCCTATTGCACTTAAGTTATAAATCTATACAGCATGTAATTATACTGGGTATTGTAGGCAATTGTAAGACATTAGTGACTATTTGCATATATAAACATAGAAAAGGTCGTGTAAAAATACGTTATTATATGTGGTGTATAACTATACTCAATTTTATAATTTTGCATTTCTTCACTTAATGTTTATTGAATGTTTTTCTATCATCTAATGTCATTAGTAATGACTGCATACTATTCTATCAGACAATTAGTCTATAATTTCTTAACTGAAGCATTTAACATTTTTAAAAAGTGGAATGATGATTTATTGATGTCATTGCAATTCTATGATAACTTATAACTAGCAATCTCAATACATTTTTATTCACAACATTTTGATGGCTGTCAGTCACTTTTTTTCCTGATGCAAATCTCCTTTTTTCCTGATGCAAATATATACTATGTATTCTTTCTTTTAGGGATACAAAAAATCACAGATTTTAAGTTATTTCTTATGTCTAGCAAGAAATATAAAGTAGAGAGAATTTTTAGGGCATAGAATGTTTCATTCATATTATTGTACGTGTATTATTTCTGGAACACAATTAAAAATGGTTACTTTGTGAGAGTTACTGTGCTGCACTACATGACTAAATAATTTGTTCAAACTCTTCTCAGTACATATAAGCAATTTATTCCACAAAGGTAAGGGAAAGGACTATGAGATCTGCAGCCATGACAGGGTAAGCTAGGTTTAGTTTATGCCTGTGGTTCTTAGAATGGAATGGCTAAAGTGGACGTAATGTATCAGCCAGCCATGGCCTAGAAATGGCTTCAGCAAAGAAAGAGTAGTTCAGGTTTGGAGAACTTGACTATCATTGAGCATAGAGAAAGAGAGGGGACGAAGATGTTTACAGCAAGAAGCTGGGGAGAGGGCTCCTTCTCTCACCAGCTGGGTGCATTTAAAAACCAGAGCCTCCATTTCCTCAGCCGTTGAATGAAGATAATTATAACAAGACTTACTTCATTGAACGGTCATAAGATTTAATGACTTTATTACATAGGAAGGGTGCTTTTCTATAGACATTTCTGGCATATAGTTTTTAAAAAAGCTCAAAAATTGTGATTGTTGCTGTTGATAGTATTCTCCAGTCAATTAAGGAGCCAATTCTACAGTTATATAACTGTGGGTCAAGAGCCAGGAGGTTGGTTTGGGTAAATGTGACAAGAAGCACATGCATGCCACAAGGAAGGAAAGACACGCAGGATCCAGACTGTTTATAATAGAGGGCACCTGGGAGCAAGGTGTGCCACAAACTTAGCGGAATAAATGGAGGGATATGATAAAGCAGTTACAAATAGGAAGGGTCATCAATCAGAGCAAGGAAACAGGTTACAGAGCACAACCCAACTGACTCTGTCCATTGGCAGCCAACTCTGTGCTTCCAATTACACTCATTTTAAGTTGTTAGAGTACCAGAGGTCTCTCTCCAAGTCACAGAATAAACCATGGATATAAAACTCTTACTTGTTCCATAAGAAAAAACGACAGTAATATTGATGATAGTAATAACCTTGGATTTATAACTACCTTGGCATTGTCTAAAGAGTATATAATGTATTCCAAAGCAGTTTTTGAGAGAGCAAGGCCTTTCCTATTTTAAAATAAAACTCTTTGAAAACAAAGGTAGAAATAAAAAAGAAAAGCACTAGTAAACTTTAATACATTAATATTAATGTTTTTAAATATGAAAAAATACCATGAATACAATTGAAGGGCAAAGGACAAACTGGGAAGAATTGCAAAATAAAGGGTGAAAAGGTTAATATCATGATATGTAAAAAGCCTCACAATGAAAATTTCTAAAATAAATACTCCAACAGAAAAATAAACAAACTTCTAGGACAGAATTAATTAAAAAAAATTTTTTGAATGGCTAAAACATATAAAATGTACAATCTGAGTATTGGTCAAAGATCTATGAATATAAACAACTTGCTAAATAACCAGAAGTTTAAAAATATGCATACATATGTAAAATTTAGTGTTGGACATGAAGAAATATGCAATCATACTAGCTAGAAATATAAAATGTTTAAAAAAAAATCTGGTGCACAATTCAACAAAATGTATCAAGGCTCTTACAAATGTTTATAAAATTTCATCTGGAATACCCTAATCTATAAAACAATGTTCACAAAGTTTTAGAGGCAAAGATAATCAACTTAGAATACTTTGTAAAGTATAAGTATAGAGATGAAATAAATGATGATAAGAGATTTGTTAATAAAATAGCATAGTCATTAAATTTGGTCTTACATATACTTACATATAAAGATATTCCTGAGGAAATAAAATAAATTAGAAAACAAACACAGTAGTACTTATTTTTTGTGGATAACTTTTATATAAATGCATGCCTAGAAAGAATTTGAGGGACCTAGAGTTTATCATGTAGCATGATATTATATACATATATGTTTTTTAATTAGCCTTCTGTTCCCCAATTTATGTTTTGTAAATTATGAAAAATAAGCAGACATATATATATGTGTCTGTGATGGAAAAAGCATAATTGAAGATATAAAAAAATTTTTTTAAATGATCTTTGGACATAGTTAATCCTGGCATTTGGCACTCTGTCATCAATAATCATCTTAACTTCTTTAACACTCAGTATTCTTATCTAATACATAATAAAACCCATATTATAAAATCATATATATTAAATGACAAGAAGCATGTAAAGTGCTTGAAACAATGATTGGCATATGATGGATATTCAATAAATAAATGTTTTTTCAGTTTTTAGACATTTGATCTGTAAGAACTTTAAGATTATTTTAGAAAACATGTCTTTATTTTAAAATATTTGGAACCTAAAGTAGTTACTCAGTACTAAGTAATTCATTATGAAATGGAAGGAGGTCTGCATGACATGGAAAGCAAACTCCCACTAAACCTAATGTCTCAACAAGATTCTGTTCCCTGATTCTTCCAATTTTGCCACATCTTTACCCAATTTTTCTGTTATGACTCTAACTCAGAATTTTGCTTTATGGAGCTTTTGTGTTTATCTCATTTCAGTAATTACTGATCCTCAACTTTGATTTTTACCTTGGACTTTATTCTTGCATGCCAAATTCTAAGCAATATTTGTCCAGAGTCTCTCTAGCATAGCAACTTCTGTTTCTCTGTGCTCTCTTTCCAAGACATGAGAGTGATATTCATTCATTTATAAGTAAAGGCAGAGAAATTATCAACTTTGATTTCTGCCTTGGACTTTATTTTTGCATCTCAGATTCTAAGTAATATTTGTCCACAGTCTCTCTAGCATAGCAACTTGTTTCTCTGTGCTCTCTTTCTGAAACATGAGAATGATATTCATTCATAAGTAAAGGTAGATAAATTCTAATAGAATTCATGTGTTAGAAGGATTTTGCCTAGCTCTTATCAAGAAGAAGATCCATGACATTCCAGAAAGATTCTAACTTACATGCAGTGCCAAGAACCCTGTCAGATGAAAGCACAACCTCTTTCTTTCATAGAGAAGAAAACTTTGCCCCAAAGGTTAAGCCATCTGTCCATGGTTAAGCAGCTAATTAGTATGAGAACTCAGTTCAGGCTTTCGTATTCTCAGGCCATTGCCCTTCCCACCATATCTCACTACTTAAAAATAGATTCAAATAGATATTTAAAATTAGTTTCAAAGCTGCTGAAACATATTGCCTTTGTTTTTAAAAAGGACAAGACTTCTGGTATTCTAGTACACAGTGCCTAAGGCAAAACTCAGCCTTACATATTTTTTACAAAGAAAATAAAACTTAAGTTTAGCTTTAGAAATTTGCAGTTGATGGGCAGAAATGTTGTCTTCCGTATGATAGATTAGCCAAATTTCAGGTCAGAGCTTTCTCGTTAGAGCGGTACCTTTCAAAATGCAGACATAGTGCATGTATTCTGGATGAATATATTGATGGCCAAAACAAAATCGTTATGCAATATCAAACGTTATATTTCATGATAATTTTCCTGAAACTCCAATTGTATTTGGAGTTTTATTAATTTATACGTGGTTTATTGGCATTTTAAAATTTTATTTTAGAGTCAGGGGTACATGTGAAGATTTGTTGCATAGGAATATTATGTGACAAGGGTGGGCTTCTGATGAGCACCCCTCCCTCCACCCACTAGTGATAAGCATGGCATCCAATCCTCCTCTCTTCTTCTCCTCCTTTAGCAGTACCTAGTGTGTATTGTTCCTGTCCTTCTGTCCATGTGTTCCCAGTGTTTAGTACATACTTATGAGCGAGAACATGCAGTGTTCAGTCTTCTGCTTTTGTGGCAATTAATTTAGAAAGATGAAGTCCAGCTGCATCCATGTTGTGCAAATGCCATGATTTCATTTTTTTTTTTTTGACTGCATAGTACAGGTACCCATCTATGTTGTCTAGATAAAGAAAATATGGTATATTGGTAAATGTATATATGTTTTAATGTTCAAGAGCAGTATTTCTCCGGCAATAGTGAGCTCTAGTGATCCTCCTCTAGGGAGGGAGAATACACTGAGAAAAATCTCCTGAGAGTCAGAAATTCAGTGGAGAATACTTCACCTTTGAATGACAGATCGTGCCAAATAGATGAGTGAAAGATGGCATTGAAGTGTTGGAAATCTTTTAACATTTTAAAGTCTTTGAGATGGTAGCTGATTTTTAAAGAGTCTCACTTTTGACTCTTTATGGACAAGACAAATTTGGCAGAAGTTTTCTGTTCTTTGCACTATCAAAAAGAAAAAACCACAATGCTTACTTTAAGACAATTATTTCTGAGAGTAACAATAGCAAATTCTTTGTGGTGACAATCCTATAAGCATGCTTTGTTTCCTCAATTAAACTAAATAGCAAAGCAATTGATACATAGATTGCCAAATCCTGATTAAAAAAATCAGAAATAGTTTGAAATCCATAGCATCTTTGTTTTTGTGATGTAGAGTTAAATGATGATGATTTAAATAATAATTTGCAATGTTAAACATAATAAATTTTTCCAGTACGACTTAAATCATTACATTACATTAAATCTTACCGTGAGAAGCATATTGACAGTACTTTAAATTCTTTAGTCCATAAACCCCAAACTGTCCAATCTAATGAAAGATCTCTCGCTACTTCTTGGTCTCTAACCTAAATTATAGGCATAGTTCCTTGAAGCAACTATTGCCTACCCATAGGGCCTAAATATTTAATGATGTAAGCATTACTTTTGATGAAATGTTTTTCTAAATAAACACTGGCAAACATTTAATATCTGATGAGTATGCAAAAAAAAAATCACGTAGTATAAGAAACAAGTTATCCAGATAGTAATTATTATAGCATTTATTTAAGCTCTATATTCCTTCCCTTCGTGATGGTGGCATTCTCATTCCAGCTAACCGCACAGAAACCTTAGTTATCCTTACACTACTAGCTTATAACTTTCTGTTTCTACAATATTTCTCAAATCAATCATGTCTGCTCCATTTCTACTACCCCTGCCACTGTTCAGGTTCACATCTTATCTTCCAAATGTTATTCAATAACATCCTTTCTGTTCTCTCTTCCTCCGGCTTCATTTCTTTCAAACTGCATGTGCTAATCTGGGCACAAACATTGCAAACAACATGGTCCTTTTACAGAAACAAATTCAATATTTTAATTATTAAGAAATTACTTCGTATCTAATAATTTCCTTTTAAAATATTTACTTAAAAACTTCTAATTGACAGTTCATTCAAGGCAAACTTTGGCACATGTAAAACTGATTCATAAGCGCACACACAAAACATCAAACATTTTCAGAGAAAAGAACTGAACATACCATGTTAAGAAAAGAGCTACATGAATTCAACTAATATAGTTTCTTGTGTGTAACTTAAGCATTGGATGGCTATCTTATTATGTCAAAGAAATTGTTCCTAGCACACATATTTTAAGCTTAAGCAGCAATAGTACTGTAAAAATAATACTTATGACTTATCTACAATAAAATGATTTTTACCAATAACAGTAACATTTAGTCCCCAATTTATTATATCACTTGCTAAAAATTAAAGGTTTCAAGGAGCAAGTACCTATATGCCAATATTTTTTTCCACAAAAAATATAGCTTGGATTGTTTACTAGACATTCATATTATTTAAAAACATACTATTTTCTCACATTTTGTCTACTTTTTTTCAAAAGTGATGAAAATATAGTTCATTTTCTAACTATTGTTCACAGAAGAGAAAAGAATAGATAAACTTAGTCCACCAGAATTGGTTCCTGAACACCTATTGTGATTTCTGAAATCTAGTATTAAAAGACAAACTGGAAAAGAGATGATTTTTTTTTTGCCCAATTAGAATTTTTTAAGAAGAATGAGATGTTGTAAATTCTCCTGTAGTAGTTAGGACAACGTGTTATTATAAAAATTCTCAAACTATAGGATGTTTATATGATTTATTTTTAGGGAGAAGCAAGCACCGTAGATAATTGTTCTGATAGTAATAATTATCTTGCTATTATAATGGTAATCTTCATATTGTATGAAAGTAGAAATGGAGAAAAAAGGGGGGGACCTTGCAAAACTAGAAGTCTTTATATAAGAATACTTATATAAATATCCTAACACTTGAGAACAACTAATATCTCTAAAATGTACATATGTAATGACATTGCCTTTGCTGATGTAAGTTAATGATGTCCAATTCTTGTCTAACTTAGTGTGATGCTAAGAAAAGATAATAGCCTTATTCCTCCTACTGTTTTACTCCCCTTGCCACATATAAAATGATAAGCGTGGGAGGAAATCTGACTTGGCAAAGAACCAGTACTATTTCAAGAGTGAGGAACACAGTTTCAACTTAGAATATTTTAAATCAACATTCAACTGAGTAGACTATCAGAGTTTTGTTTGACAACATTTACGTGATGCACAAGTTTAGAGGAAATGAAATTTGCAAATGATATGGTCTGCCCGTAATGGAAAATAAAGTTTATAGATGCAAGGTATTTTGTCCAACATATTAATAGCAAAGAAGAAGGAGTTCTAATGTACTCTAATATCCTGAACTGCCAGTATAACGTTTCTGTGTGTCTTGGTACAGAGTATAAAATAACTATGCTTCAAAAATAGCCAATCTTTGTCTACAGACAAAAGTAATCAAATTATCCCAGAGTCATATAATCACTTACCAGTGACCAAATGGCTCAAGTCCTTTTTATTATCAGATAAATTAAAGCGCATAAGAAAAATTATGTTTTGTTTAGTTTTTCCATCTTAGGTAAAAGGCCTTCAAAGACAGAAACATTCATGGTTTATACATGATTTATATTTGACTCAGAAATTTTGCAATAAAAATATCAAATCATGCTTATTTTTCCATTGGTGAAAATTAAAATACAAAAAAATCCTGGAGATTTCACTAGAAGTACCACAGATTATTTTGAGATACAAAAAATCTTTTAAATGTCCAACAAGTACTACATAAGAGGTACTATACAGATAGTCGGAAAAAAACAATTAAAAATTGGTTAAAAATAATGATGATATTGCTATCTCAAATGTCATGAAGTTGGAGGTATATAGGAACTGTAATATAGAAGTCTTATTTGACATAATGTTAGTAGTACTCAGACATTGTAATTAAGCAATAGTTTCTGAAGGTTGAAGGTCGATTTTCCAGCTAGAATTTATTATGGACTTAACAATTAATGAGTGAAGTGTCGCTGCACAATGAGCTCTGAATTACAATTTCTAGGTGAAAAGTTTCTACAAAAAAAGGAGGCTTTAACTCTGAAAGTTTTGAATTTCTGGTATGGAAGAAAATTATATGGTCCCAGGAAGGCCAGAGAGTTAGGAAGCAGCAAACAGAGGGAAATTTCCATAGGATAAAAATGATTGCAAAGAATTACAAAGTTTCTGCTGTAAGACCATTTACAAAACAGCATTTCACATGACAGAGGGCACCAATCATTTCTTACCAACAGTTTTCGTCTTCATGTTGGAGGAAACAGTGAACTGAAAAGTAGTTCCAGGTCTAAGTTAAACTACACATCGGACATAGTAACTACATCTTTCACTGGGCCTTGACTTCTTGATGTGACATAGAGAGCGATGATATAGAACTCATTCCAATTTTGAAAAACCTGGGCATCTCTAGTTATTAAATGAAAAGTAATGATAATTTATTATATAAAACTTAACCTGAATCTAAGATTTCTAGATGTTTCTAGACTGTATTACAGAACAAAAAAACCTATGTCAAAGACATGATGTATTTAACTTCTTTCTTTATTCATTCATTCATTTATACATCTGTTCATTCAACATTATTGACCACTTGCTAATGGTCATTCGATATCATGTGTTAATAAGTTATAAAGGAAGTAAGGTAAGATAAGAGAGACCCGATACTCTGGGCTTATACCAGAATGTTAGTAAGAGACATGGTAAGAATTCTAGATATATCTGAAGGTACAGACAAAAGGCATTGTTGAAAGATTAGATGGGGGTAATGAAAGAAAAAAAGAGAGAAATGTAGAGAGAGGGAGAGAGAAAAAGGATATTTCTTCAATTTCTATTTACATAATCTTATCCTCTCCTCCTCCTGAGGACATTTGTTTTTTCCTTTTCAAGTGTACAATGCTAAAGTGAAAATATTTTGCAACACTGAACTGACACTTTATGGAATACTTTTAAGTCTCAAAAAATAAACAAAAACATTATTGTTTAAAGTTTTCCATTTATGTTATTTCAGGTCATGGTACTCACAACTACGAGAATATCATTTTGAGTGCCTTTATTTACCCACCTTTCCTTCTCCACAATTCTAAAACATCTCTCAAGTCTTTTTTAAAAGCTTGCTAACTTTTATTTACTAGTATTCCACATTACATTTATTTTCAATGATCACATATTTCAAATATTCCCTATTGTTCTCCCTCCTCCCTTTCCATCAATTGTCCTGCCTTTGTCAAGTTCTCAATCAGAAACATCGGTGAGCAAGACAATGCATCAATCACAGGCAATCACCATGATCATGGTCACTGCAGTTGCCTTTTTCATTTCTTTTCACTCTTCCTGTCCTATCATTCTCGTGTTCAAAGTTGACCTTCAGAGGCCTCAATTTTAAGAATCATTCCCGTTACTTGAGACCCCCACATTGCAAACAATTGCAACAGAAAACTGCTCTCAATCCTGTCTCACACAGCATCAAGGTCCCCCCTGTATGTACAGAAAAGTACAGATGGTGACAGACAAAGCTGAAAGCTCGTGCGTACATCAAGGAAGTCAAAATAACAGTGGCTTTCCATCTGTTCACATATTCATATTTACCTCCTTTCTCCACAAGTACTCCTCTTTGCTTTCCACTCACACTGGCAAATCTCAGCAGGCAGTGAGTGGTTGGCATCTATTTTCATCTTGTAGTAGTTCTTGAGTCTCCATTTTCAAAACAGCATGACATTATAAAGACAAGGGCCTAGGGCACATTCTAGCCCCCAAGAAGTGTTTGAATATTCCCACTCCTCAGCAATTTTTAGTTTGACTTCCCAGTATTAGTGAAAAGAGTGCCTGATGTCTTTACTGGTGTCAAAACCCTCGAGATACAAATTTTTTCCTAGCCAGCAGCCTTATCCTTCTCATTTTCATAGTTTATAAACACATTTTGTCTAATTATTTAATAAAATAGACTTCAGGGTAAATAAGTGCAAGAAACATCCAAATTCAGAGTACGTATATAACTACATGCACATTCCTGTTGACTTCACAGATTTGTCGCTTTGTGAATTTTTTTTTGAGTGAACTTGTTTTTTTTTAATTTTTACAAAGTTTTGTCTGTATCCTATCAAACCGTATCATAATTATGTTACAAATGTTATGACAAGTAATGAAAGATAAATATACATCTTCAAAGGGTTTATTTTCACAGATACAATTATTTGTGAAACCATGAGTATTGGCTTTCAGTTTTCATAGAATTATAGAGAGATATTTTACAAAGTTGCAAAATAAAGTGCAACATTCAAGTACATTTATTAGAATGGGTTTTAATGGTAATGAGGTAATAGAAGAAATTTTTTAATAAATTAATGCTTTAAAAGAGGGGGCATATTCATTAAAAAGTACAGAGGTGGTTGTTAATTTTAGGGAGGATTCAAAAACTGAAAGTTTTCTGCAAATTGCTAAATAATTCAATACTATCTGCTAATCTGGCTCTTTTACTTGGTGTAAAATTCATGGAGAATTCTGCAGTTCAAAACAGCTCTTCCAATTTGACAGACAGATGCTAAGTTAATACTGACGTGTTTTTTCCTTTATCAGTCTTATGTGTAAAGGTGTTCACAACATCAGAAACACAAAAATATCTTCCCTGAGCTATGAAAAATAACTCCTCAGTGTTAATGATTGCAAATTTCATCTCAATCACCTCTGCCCAAGCCAAAACTGGGGGAGGGGGGCAGAGATCCTGTTCAAAACAAGGGACATAATTGCTTTATGTAACACTGCTTTATTCAGATCTGCCTGATGTCCGCTGAAGTATGTCAATATTGTGGACGATCGTAATGGAAATTCTGTAGACCCCATTCAATTAGATAGAAGACTAGTCCATCAGGGTCTATCTTTAAGGAGATTCAGAATTTTTCTATAACAAAGAATATGGGTAACACATTATTAAACTTATGCATGGATCAGGTTACCAAATATTTCTGAGTCTTAATTTTCTCATCTGTAGACAAAAGTTATAAAACATAATTATTGGAGTTTTATGAGTTAAAGGAAATAAAGTAAGTGAAAGAGAGCGTTATCTAGAGAAGGCTTACAGAAAATTTAAATTTTTATTATCATTATACTAACTGGATATTCACTGCTATTAATATTCACATATTCTTTGCACTTTGGTTTTATTATTATGTCAACTAAATGACCTCTTCACAGAATGTAAAATAATATCAGATAATTATTTAAGCCTGATATTTCTTCATGTCATTTCTAAAATTTGTTGGTCCTTATTTCTAAATTTGGAAGTAGTACCATAAATAGAAATAGCGTAACTCTTAATTTGCTGTTTCATAAATCTTAATTGGTTGACAACTTTTCTTTCTAGCCTTTCCAAGATATTTTATTTCACTTAGTTTTGGCGATAATCTAAAAAAAATGTCCATTATAGCAAGCTTATATAGTGATTTATAGAAAATGAATTAGATTTTAAAATATTGTTTATTTTTATACATCATGAAAATATTCTTGCCATGGAGCATTACTACAGTGAAAAAAAATTATTTGTGGGCTAGGAATAGTTTTTGAATTTTTGAATGCAGGTTGTCTTTATCACCTTGTAGGAATTATTTAAGGCTACACAGCCCTGTGGCTCTCTGGGCTGTCTCAGTGTTCCAAGCCACTTGTTCTCTACCCTGGTTATATCATTGTACATTCTAAGTATAAATGCATATTGTAGCAAATCAGTAGGTCACTCTATGGGCAGTCTTATCAGTCAAATGTTTGAGTTGATGTGAGATTACAAACCAAGAGGATGTACTTAGCCCAGAAAAAGAACAGGAACCTTTAAATTTCAAAACTACAATAAGTAAAATCTCTTTATGAAGCCATTTTTGCAAAGAAAGTGACATAAGCTTATGTGTTCTCTCTACCAATGAAGTAAATGGTCTGTGCATTTTTTTCATAGATCAGATTCAAGGAACTCTTAAAGTTCTGCAATCCCACATTAATAATTCTAGTAATGTTGCATATTTTGTGACTGGTTTAGAGACTTTACTTTAAATATGTGGAGTACAATTCAGGATTATGTTTACAAGTGGTCATTGTACAGGTAAAATCTGGGCCTACCTTTGGTACTCACTCTGCCTGGTTTGAGATCAAGTACCCTTATTAATGTTATATGCCCCCTTTTTCCCCTGGCAGATTTTGGCTACTGCCAATCCATTACTTACAGTATTATGGTAAATGTTCAGAGTTCGCTTATGAGTGAGAATATAAGGTACACAGTCCTTTGTTTCTGTGATAGATCACTGAGTATTATAGCCTCCAAATCCATCCAAGTTGCTGCAAAGTCCATAATTTTGTTTTTTATGGCTGTGTAACAGTTTATCGTGCATATGTACCTCATTTGTTTTTTGTTTTTTTAAATTCAGTCCAGTTTCAATGGGCAGCATGGTAGTTTCCAAGATTTTGTTGCAAGTAGTGCTGCAATATGATTTGAAGACTGTTTAACAATGCATCATGAATATAAATGCTACTTCTTTTATGAGGTTAAAAATGTTGAACATAAATAAACTTTTAGAGAATATATATTGATGAATTAGAACTACATAAAAAGAACAAGCAAAAAATAAACAAATAAACACAGACAAGGAATGAATGAGAAAAGGCCATAAAAATACAGAGAAATCATGGCTGAAACCCTAGTTTTCATTTTAAATATGGTGCTAATTAGAGACGTGTAAGAAAATACAAAAGTTAGTAGATGACAAATAAATGCAGGCTATGTATAGAACAATATTGACTGTATGCAATGCATCAAGGATGATAGTCAATCTTTTCTACACAACAGAAGTTGACTAAGAAAGATAAAGTAAAACTGTGCCACGGGAAACATGCACATCATTATCAGACAAAATAGGCAAGTGATTGCAATATTACCTCTTAGCTAACAAGAGGTGTTTTCGTATAAAGGGTAAGAACAACATAATTAGAAAATATAGTTCTTGCAAACCATTCTGAGTACTCTCTCAGTTATGCATAGCAGTGCTGGTATTTATTCTAATGCAGGTTTTCCTATAAAAGAAATATGGACAATTCAAGTTCTTTGCTATAATTATTTTAAGGATTGACAAGATTTGACAACAATATATATAGATGAAGAGAAATGTGTGCTTCTCCAACAATAAAAAAATTAAGATGGGACTTCTGGCAAGATGGCGACGGGGAAACCTGGTCTGTGAAACCCTCTGCAAAGGAGAAATGTGGAGGGTCTCTGGCTCCCGCCCCGGGGGCTGCAGACCCCAAAATCGCAGCTTGCTTTTCATACAGAGCTCAGCTGTAGCCACCGCTGGGGCATCGCAGCGGACTGGACAACCACTGCAGTGTAGATGACGCTGCCACCGCCGCAGCTGCCACAGCCGTTGCAGCTGCTGCCAGTAGCACATCGCATCACCCGGGCCAGAGGCGATCCATAACTTCAGTCCTTGAAGCCCCTTCAGGGAAGATCTGCTGGGATCGCTGCCACCTCTCCTGTGACCGAGACGTCCTGCCCACCGTGAGTCTCCTGCCTGTGCCCTGAGGCAGGCATCCATCTCCAGTCTCTGCAGGTTCCTGTCTGACCCCAATCCCTCTGGGGTGAGCAGCTGAGATGGCACCACCTGCTGGTGATTCAAGGTAACAATACTGAAATGGGAGAAACAAGCTTGAAAAACAGACACAGGCCAGAGTGGTGAACGGAGGGTGATCTGAACTGTGCTTCACAGCAGACCAGGGGCAACTGACTCTAACTGCAAACTAATTTACCTGCTTGAAAAGAAAGCTAGAAATCAGAACTCAAAGGACATTGGACTTAAACGAAAAGTCTCAGAGTGTGCTTCATTGATTCTGTTAGTTAAATGACTTAATTCTATTCCTACTGTATTGTTCCTTTTTTTTCTTCTTTTCCCTCTTCCTTTTCTTCTCTTTTCTTCTATCTGTAAACCATTTCTCTATATAGAGGAACAGCACACCAATAAGGTGGTTGGTTAGCTTGTATGTTAGCATCACTATATATTTTATTTTTGTTTGTATGGGAGTTGGTTAGTCAGTAGGTGTGGTCTATTGTTTTTATCTGTTTCAGTATAGGTCTCTCTCTCCATTTGTTGGCACACTCGTCTGTTTCCCCCCTTACTCCTCTATCTCTCCATTCCCCTCTTCAACCCACTGTCTGCTCCATTCTCTTCCCTCTGCTAACCACATTTTATTTCAAGGAGTAAACCTACAGCCCCACTGCATGGACAGATTCCAAGGCAGTGGGAAGTGGGTTCCAGATTATCCACACAACTGTCAGCAAATACCAGGACCTGCAGATAGATTTTGAAACACAGCTCCCCCCTTAAGTAAATCTCAAAACTGCAAAAAGGACTACCCCCAATCTACAGTGCACCTCCAGAATTGAACAAAGAGGGCATACATAAAGAATAGGAGATTGAACAAACAGAAGTAAAACCAATCCCTTTACCTCTGAATAACAGAATTAAAGAAGATGGTGACATGGAGGGAAGGAAAAAGTCGGGAGTGGGAAAAACTGCACAAATGAAGAAAAACCAAAAGAAGAATATAGGTCTGACACAGACCCCTGGGAGATCAGACACTGAGATAAACAGATTCTAGAACACAAACAATGAGGAGCCCCCAGAATGACTGGTCACATGCAACAAATCCAGACATCAAGACATTAATGGAGAGAATTTAAAAAATTGAGGAGAGACAAGAGGAAAATAGGGAGGAGCTGATGTCAGAAATAACAACAGTAAAGAATACTGTGATGGAAATGAATAACAGACTAATAAGCATGGAAAGCAGAATTAGCCAAGCAGAAGAAAGAATCTCAGAGCTCGAAGACCAAAACACAGAACTAACCCAAACTGTCAAAAGCATAGAAAAGAAGCTCAAAAAGATAGAACAAAACCTGCAAGAGATGAATGATCACTTCAAGAGACCAAATCTAAGAGTAATTGGGCTTCCTGAGGCAGAGAGAGAAACAGAAGCCACACTGGAACAAACATTTCATGAAATCATTCAAGAAAACTTCCCTCATCTCATTAAGGATGAAAAAATTCAAACACAAGAGATTCAGAGAACCCCTGCAAGACAACAAATGAGAAGACCAACTCCCAGACACATAATAATTCACCTAAACAAAGTAGCTATGAAAGGAAAAATCCTAAAGGCAGCAAGAGAAAAAGACCAGACTACCTACCAGGGAAAACCAATTAGAATAGCAGCAGATTTATCCACAGAAACCCTTCAGGCCAGGAGAGCCTGGAGCCTTATCTTCAAAGTTCTAAAAGAGAAACAATTTCAACCAAGAATAACCTATCCAGCCAAACTAAGCTTCATTAGTGAGGGAGAATTGAAATCTTTTCCAGACATCCAATCCCTAAGAACCTGTGCTGCCACCAGACCACCTCTACAAGAAACACTTAAGAAAGTACTGAACACAGAAGAAAAAGAAAAAAGAACAACAGCATTCTTCACAAGAGTACAGACAAAAGATTGAAAACACACATGAACCAACTCCAAAACCCAAAGAAAGACAACATATAAACAGGAACAACTCTGTAAGAACCTTATGACAGGGATCAACTCTTGCATTTCCATTATTAGCCTAAAAGTGAACGGACTAAATGCACCACTGAAAAGAGATAGAACGGCAAAATGAATAAAATATCATCAGGTAACAATCTATTGCCTTCAAGAGACTCACCTCACTAGAAAGGACACCCACAGACTCACAGTAAGAGGATGAGAAACAAACTTTCAGGTGCAAGGAATACAAAAGAAAGGAGGAGTAGCATTCTTAATTTCAGACAAAATACCCTTCAAGCTATTAAAAATCAAAAAAGATACAGAAGGCCACTACATAATGATAAAAGGCTCAATCCATCAACAAGAAATATCTATCCTAAACATATATGCACCCAACATAGGTGTGCCAACTTTCATAAAGCAACTTCTAGGAAAACTATAGAAAGATATTGCCTCTAACACCATCATAACTAGGGACTTTAATACCCCACTCACAACCCTAGATGGATCATCAGGACAAAAAAATCAGCAAGGAGATCCAGAACCTCAATGTGACTTTGAACCAAATGGACTTAATTGATACC
Organism: Carlito syrichta; assembly: GCF_000164805.1. Lineage (NCBI taxonomy): Eukaryota > Metazoa > Chordata > Mammalia > Primates > Tarsiidae > Carlito > Carlito syrichta. The sequence goes on from NW_007258429.1 coordinate 524,115, forward strand.
TACAGAACTCCATCCAAAGACCACAGAATACACATTCTCCTCATCACTGCATGGAACTTATTCTAAGATTGACCATGTAATTGGCCATAAATCAAGCATAAGCGAATTTAAAAGGACCGAAATACTACCATGCACCTTCACAGGCCACAGTGGAATAAAAATAAACATTGACACCAACAAAGTCCCCTCAAAACTGACAAAGACATGGACACTAAACAGCATGATGCTAAACAACTCCTGGGTCGATGATGAAATCAAAACAGAGATCAAAAGATAACTGGAAACAAATGAAAATGAAGAAACATCTTACCAAAATCTCTGGGACGCCTTGAAAGCTGTAGTAAGAGGGGAATATATATTCCTACAAACACACATGAAGAAAATGGAAGGAGCACAAATTAACAACCTAACAAGCCACCTAAAGAAGCTAGAAAAACAAGACCACAAAAACCCTAATTTCAGCAGAAGAATCCAGATCACCAAAATGAAAGCCCAAATCCAGAACATGGAAGACAAAGATAAAACAAAAAATCAATGAAACAAAAAGCTGGTTCTTCGAAAGGATAAACAAGATAGATGGTCCCCTAGCTAGACTGACCAAGAAAAAACAAGAAAAAAGTCAAATAAGCACAATCAGAAACACAAAAGATAAAGTCACATCTGACC